>NW_004797982.1:323133-324245 GCF_000002075.1 Aplysia californica
AGAGGACCTGTTGTTCTCTATGAGAAAACTCTTACACATTAAGAACTTCATAAAACTATCGTCATCGTGTGTAGGAATGTCTGTTGTGAGGTTATTAAAGATTTCGTGTGTTTTGCTGTTGTTACTAGATTAAGAGACGTGTCAAAGTAAGAGCCTGGCAGAAAAAAAACCACAAAAAAAAACAACAAGAAACTAGTTTTCTGTCTGCGATGTAGCATTCAAGCCCTTCACCCAGCACACAGAAGACCTCATAATTCGATTCTCGTGTGTGTGTGTGGGGGGGGGGGGATTTTAATCCAGTATTTCGGTCTTTGTGCTGGGGCATTGCACTTGGCCCTGAAAATCACGGTCGGGGCCTGCTTCCCAAATTATCTACATTTTGTTGATGGGGACAGCAAAACATCTGCATATGAAATTTCAATGATTACTTCAGTTTTATTCATACAAGACTGGGCATCGAGGCAAGGGACTTTGTACATGAGAGCGTCCTCGTGGAATATATGTGTAGAACCAACGTACATGACACTGGTCTTGCTGACAGTCCTCTGTTCAAAAACACAGTCGACTTTAAAGCATTTCTTTACCAGTAATCCTAGGAGTGGTTGTTATTGTTTGTTCTCTGGTTTGTTTGTTTTTTTTTCTACTCTGCTATGACTATGACTGACCATATTGCAAAGAATGTTTGTGCTTTGACTTTTTGACTCCCTCATCTCTAACCTTCTGGGTACATTTAATGTCACTTGTGTGACTGATATTTTCTTGCTTGATTCTGCTTCCTGGCAAAATGAACCCTTTATCAGGCTCTCTCGCATTAACTCCACTCAACTCAACTTCTCTATTTCTATTTTCAATGTATGTACATCTTCTGAATTCCTTCTTTACCGGTGCCTATGATGTGGCGGCTGGGTGCTTCTATTTTGCACACAGAAGACCCGAATCCGATTCCCATGAGAGGATGATTAATTCTATCGAATATCTCAGCCTTTCTGCTAGGATGTTTGATCCCTCTCAGCTCGTTTGGCCCTTACTGGCAGGGTTGAAGCCCACCTCCCAAATATTCTAACTTGTGTTGTTGGGGGTTTAAAATATCTTCATCAAGACTCCACCCCCCC
>NW_004797982.1:324345-325450 GCF_000002075.1 Aplysia californica
GTCTGTCTGTCTGTCTGTCTGTCTGTCTGTCTGTCTCTCTCTCTCTCTCTCTCTCTCTCTCTCTCTCTCTCTCTTCTCTTACACGCACACGCGCGCGCACACGTACATGCACACGCACACATTAATTACGCCCACAGTAATTATGTGTGCATACTGCAAGAAGTCCATTGTGACTTTACGCCAACACACTTACAGTATAATTTCATCCGAGTAAAAGGACTCCCGTTGGGGTGTACTTTTTCTCTGAGACGAACTTAAGACGGCGTACGTGTGTCTTTCCAAATATACCGTTTTCCAAAAAAATTAAATTAAATCAAATAAGCATACAGTATACAGAATAACCCGGACAAGACACAACTGAAAGAGTTTGTAGAGTACTTGTCCGTGAGTGAAGCTGCCTGAAAAGTGCACAAAGGTGGAATAGCATCATTACACGGTATATTGATTGTATTATTATTATCCTGGTGGAGCGAAGCCGTTTGGGCCTAAGGTCTACCAGAGAGAAGCCGTGTAGGATGTGATTTCAACTTTGAACGTGAAAGAGGACCTCTTATACATACGTGCGCACGCACGCACGCACGCACGCACATACACATATACACACAAATACACACACAGACAGACATACAGGCACACTCACGCATCACTCACTCTCATACCGCACTCGAAGGTTCATCTCTGTCTAAAACTCAAACACTCTGAAATACGAAAGAAATATGTTCCTCTTATCACACCCTCTCATCCTGCGTTAATCCCTTCTCACACACTTTACCCACACCCACTCCCTTTGTTTCTTTCTGCTGTAATGTTTATATCAGTTAACATTTTCCCTTTTCATTGATATCATCGGAGGATTGCCTTTGTTTGTTTCGTTTTGTGTTGAGCTCCTTTTTTCAGTTCCTCAGTTGTCAATCTGTTATGACATAAAAGAGGTCGTCCTGCAGTTTTGCCCAGGAAAGCAGGCATTCTTACGGCATGGCCAGCTCAGCAAAGTTGAATCCATTTGAGCTTAGGAAACAGACTCTCCGCATTTGCTCATTTTAGAAGACGTGACTTTGATTTTCTTGTTTGCCTGTGTGTGGGGTGTGTGTGTGTGTGTGTGTGT
>NW_004797982.1:327248-331130 GCF_000002075.1 Aplysia californica
CTCCAGCGTAAATAAACAAATAATTATATTTTTAGATAATGAAATGAAGAAAGAAAGAAAGAAAGAAAGAAAGAAAGAAAAAAATGAATGAATGAATGAATGAATGAATGAATGAATGAATGAATGAATGAATGAAATGAAAACCATTCATAATGCGTGCAAATAATTAAAATAAAATAAATGTAATTGCCCACACCGTTTGGCTCATTCGTTCGAAGATGGACTTTAAGTTCGGAGATTCCGCCTCAGTGTGACAAGGGAAGATAAACCTATACAATGTCACAGTTTCACTCTGGTAAGAAACTTGATGAACGTGTGCAAGTTCAAAGATAAAATTGCAGATGTGTGCAGTTTAATAGTCCGGCTCTGCAGCGAGCGCGTGAGAGATATGAGTTCAATTTCCACTTGGGGGGAAGTATATTTCCTTAAACAGAATATGATCTAGTATTTTTACTAAGATATGGTACCCGGATACCCGACACAAACCAAGCTGGCTGTGAAAAGCTTCATTGTCTTCCTAGCCTGCCTCTACCGTGATCTACACTGTGTCGATAAGGGATTAGCATAGCTTTGAATCGTGATGCATGTATCCAAAACTGTGCTATTGATCAAAGCTTATCTGCTGGGGCCGATGAGACCAATTCTGGCAGTTTGCCTCAATTTGAACATTCAATAGCTCCACTTCCACCTGTGGATGCGCGCTTCTAAATTGACACCTAAATTTTTCTCCTAAATTTTACGCTTAAATCGGTACTATTTCGATCATAATTTGGGGGGCAGGCTATTTCTACGCTTCTATAAATCACTAGTCTGGCTATAATATTATATCCGAGTGCGCGTGCATCCTTTTCTTCCTTGCGCTTCATTTGGTTCCTCAGTCTAAGATATTGTCAAACAAGTCTATGCTTTTGTTGTTGTTGTTATTTGTTTGTTGTTGTTGTTGTTTTTGTTGTTGTTGTTTTGTAAGGGAGGGATGATTTGTTTTTTATTGTTTTTTATTTTTGTTTTATTTAGGGGATGGTGTAAGTGTTTTATAACAGCGCTGGCATCTGCGTAAGGCGGTATTAGCGCGTGGGACACATTAAACATTTTCAGTTTGGTAAGAATTAATTTTTGAATTTTGCCCGGGCTGCCGAAGCCTACTCTTATCGTGTTTAGGATCACCGAGAGATCTTTAACGTTTGCAATTTGCAAATGAGACCCCCGAGATTTGTTTGCCCTCGTCGGATAATGCTAGTTGTTAGATCTTACCTAGTCTAAGATCAGGGGTGGGGCTGAAAGACAGCAGTAAGAAGGATCCAAAGAGTAGCAGAAGAAAGACAGAAGAAAAAGTTGGGAGCCCAGAGAAGGGGGCAAGGGGGAGCGCAGAAAGTGGAATCAAAAGCAGACGACAGAACATGCTTCCAGAGCATGGAAAGGTGTGAAAGGAGAATTGTTTTAAAGAACAAAGTTTTCCGTCGCCGCCAGGTTTCGAACCTGGGACCTATTGAATGAGAGGCGAACACGGTATCTCCAAGACCACGAGAGCCCCCTATGGGGTTTACATATACAAAGAGTATTTTCAGCTAGGTAGAGAAACTGTTACATACATTGTGCTTTTCTGCCATCAACCAATGTAATAGTGTTAGGTGCCTGTTTCCTCCTAAATAATTGAAACTTTGTACATTTCATATGCGGGGGACAGGACTAAAGATAATATAATAACAGTATAACATTATGCAACAGCAAAAACAAAGTCAGTTCCAATAACAAGACCAGCAACAACGACAACAACAACAACCACAACAACAGCAACAACAACAACAACAACAACAATAATAATAATAATAATATCAACCACAACAACAACAACAAAACCAATAGACTTACAATTCTGCGCTGGGAATTCCACGTTGAGCGCAGAGGGCACAAGAGGGTTTCTCACTGTAGCAAAGCCGTCAGCCACACTGTCCTCTGCGAACAGCAGTCTGTTCCCTCTGCGAACAGAAATGTGTCATGACATGGTAAAAACAGGCGCTCGTCAATGTTTGTGCATATAAAGTTATTGGTATCCTCCTGAAACTTGTTCGTTTATTGTCTTCCTTTTGATGAATAAAATATCCGCCTGTCTTGAATAAAAGTCGAGATATTTGCGATTGAAAGAGGTGGGTGTAAGAAATATAATAATTGAGAGAATGGCCGCCAAAGTTTGATGGCATCCAAAGCATTGGAAATTTACATTTTGTGTGTCTTCGATCAACTTTTTTCAGTAAAAACCGACAAGGAAATGTTTTAGCTAGTTAGCCCCCCCCCCCACCCCACCCCACCCCCCCACCCCCACCCCACCCCACCCTAAGAATCGATAAAATTTGCACAACCGGTGGGGAAAAGGTTGGTTTCTTCGATTTCATTAATTTGATGATTTCACCACGATGCCTCACATAATAATATGTCCTATCAACAGGAGACCAAATCCAATGTCGTGGCACTTTTCTTTCGAACCATCATACCAAAATCAGCAACGCGAATTTGCATAAGTCGTAGTGTGCATTATAATAATGCTTGCCTGCCTCTTTGTGTTTAGTGTTTAAGGTTAAGAAAGCAGATTGGTAAATCTACGGTAAGAATAACGAACCATAATTCTTTTTTTAAAGTATTCAAAAGCATCACGTATTGTGGAATGACTACAATACGTGTCATCAATTCTTATTTGGTAACCTTGAACTGGATTCATCAGTGAATAAGAAAAGTAGAAATGTTTGTTTTTATTAAATCAAATATGGTTATGCCAGACTTACATCAACTCTAAATCCAACCAAAATGTTTGTCCCAGTCTGAAACTAATGAACATGTTGCAGAATCGGGAGTTGGTAGCACAACTCGTTTGGTCAGAGCTTGGGTTATATTTTTATAGCCGAAATTGTCTAAGATGGCCACCTTTTGTCCAGGAGAAAAGTCTCTGACTTCGATAGGTGGGTGTCTTACACAATGTCAAGATGATGCGCTTTAAAAAAAACTGCATTAGGGAGTGGGGAGGGTGGAAAGTGGTCTTTTGTACAGGTGGTTTGTCTTTTGCAGGTGGCCGTTAGAGCAGGTTCGGCTATACTCACATTTTCCATCCGCGCTTGCCGGAGTTGTAGACCCTGACTGCGTCCCCTCCGGGGAGTAGGGTGTAATTGGCAGAGATACAGTAGGACATGAACTGGTAGGGAGCGTCAAAGGATTCCGTGGCATACCATTTCCCCATGTACTGGCGAACAAACAAAAAGAATTACACAAATAAAGATAGAAATGACAAAATTAGCGTCATATGTTTTTCGTTAAAAAATAGGTCAGTTTATTGTAGGCAGTTTATTAAATACAATGTATAACCTGAATAAAGTGCACAATCAAGGCTTAACTAAATACTAAACTGTTATTGATAATGAACAAAATATTATAATATCATTTTATTAAACCAGTATATCCCTGGACACATATTATACATAACTGCTAGTTTGATTTATGCCCTTTAAAGACCCTAGGTGCCCTGGCGAATCTGTTCCAGAGTAAGCAAATTCGCCCTGCACAATGATACGAAAAGGCTTTAAGACTATATCAATAAATCGATATGGCCCTAAACTGACGAGCGCACGATTCTACCTCGTCGTGACGTTTATGCCTCACCCGTTGGATGTTGAAGTTGTCCATCGACGGTATATCCGGGCATTTTCCCCAGGACAGGACAATGAAGCCGCCAACGGTGGTGAGCTGGACGAAGACCAGCACCAGGCTGGTCAACAGAAAGGGTGACGTCATGATTTCAGAGCTGCCGTCTTGGGTGAAATTTCAGTCTTCTGGGGAGGGGGGGGACATTCAAGAATTATACATACGGGAATAACGGTTGGTCTGTGGCCGGGGTGG
>NW_004797982.1:331230-333710 GCF_000002075.1 Aplysia californica
GGGGGGGGGGGCGTAATAATTATTAACGGACTGTAAGTATTGCTATTGGTACTTTGATCAGCATTACGTTTTCTCTTACTCAATCATTTCTCCCCCCCCCCCCCCCCCCAAAAAAACCCCCCAGCACTTCCTGTAATCCCCTTTTAAATAAAACTAAATTTGAACGTCCTTAGCGAATGACGTCACGGCGACCCAATAAATGTTACCTAACAGAGAGTGGACACCTCAGATATGTGTTATCGGTCAAGTATGTTCTGAACGGGTGACTTAAATTAACACCCCCCCCCCTCCCCCAGCACCCATTCCTTCCTTATCATAACGATCCCAGTTACTCTCAACCAATAATTAATTTTTGTTCGCAGATTCGGTTAATGAACTCTACAGACTTTTCACAGCCTTCCAAGTCGGTTGTATTTCTTCTTTGAACGCCTTACTTCTTTTATGATATGGGGTTTATCCGACAAAAATTGTCCGAAGAAAAAAGCGCTGTTGTCCATTATGATGAGTTTGTTTGTTTGTTTTGTAAAGTGTTTTACGGTGCTCGCAACTACATAAGGTCATATGAGACACATCTAATATTTTCAGTTGGTAGGAAATTTTGAATTTTTGCCCGGGTGGCGGCCGAAGCCTACTCTTATCGATTTTAGACCACCAAGGGATCTTTAACGTGCGCAACTTGCACACGGGTCCTCCGAGTTTTTCGCCCTTGTCCGAGAAGGCTAGGTGTAGATCTTTCCTACCAGAAGATCAGGGGTGTGGCAGAAAGACAGCAGTAAGGAGGGGCCAAGGAGTAGCAGTAGAAAGGCTGCAGAAAGAGTCAGGAGCCCAGAGGAGGGGGCAAAGGAGGTGAGGGGGTGGGGGCAGAAAGTGGAAATGAAAGCAGACAACAGAACATTGCTAGAGAGCAGGAAAGGAGGTGAGAGGAGACAATTTTAGAAAAGAACATTTTTTTGGTTGCTACCCGGATTCGAACCCGGGACCTTTGAATGAGAGGCCAACAACTTAACTTCTAGGCCACGAGAGCCCCCCTATGATGAGTCAAAGGGTTCCAAGGCACAAAGGAAACTACGGAATGTATGTGTTTTCATTCTTTCAGTGGAAACTTTAGGTAGTTTATAGAATAGACTGTTTTCAATACGGGCTATTCAATTCATTGTTCAGGTGGGCAGGAATCAGGGGCGAAGGCTGACTTGTTTGATAGGGTAATCAAAGTGAAACGGGACCACATATGGCCTGTAGATATCACACAAGAATCTTACTCGAGGCGGCGACTCTGAGTTGTGAATGAAAACAAATCCGGAATTCATATTGTATGTTCAACCGCCAAAATAATCGGGAAAGTATCTTATTAAATATCAATTCTAACTAAAATTAAATGTAACTTTAGATGTGAATACACAAACACAAAGCAAAGAAGCAGAGATGTCAGTACTAGATCTATATGTTATAAATCTACCAGTGAGTCTAACTCTTTGGTAGAACATGACAATTGTCATTTTTTAAATTTCACATTTGGCTGTTTTTGTCTAGCCTTTCGCGGCCAGGAGCTGGTGTCATAATCGAGGTCACGATCTGATTATAGGACGGTAAAAAGTCGAGGGGAAAAAAACAAGCACTTGCAGCAGTCAAGAGATTATTAGGAGTTAGTTCCCCTCACATTTGAGAGGTAGACTCGACCAGTGTTAGTTAGCTTACATTATCAGGGCTTCTGATTGCTTATAACTGTGGCCCCAAAGGTATATGTGGCAATGAAACAGTTTTGACAGCTATGCACATGTTCCCTTCAACTCTATTGGTAGGCTCTTCCAGCCTCACTTTAAGCTTACTTAATCAAAGCTTGCGACTGCTTATGGAGTGGCCCGAGAGGGGTGAGCAGGCTATTTCTGTGGCCGTGAAACCGTTTTTAATGTTAGGCATACTGTTCATTTTTTATTATGAACGTCATTTAATTTATGAGATTTACGTTTATGGGTGAATTTGACAGCGACAATGTTTCAAAATTAGGAAGGGAAGCAGTGATTATTTGATTATATAGACATTTCGCCACTGGCAGGAATAACATTATTTAGTAGTCCATGCAATATCTATTAGTGTTAGTGCAATCGTTATTTTAAGTGTGTGTGTACGTGTGTGTACGTGTGTGTACGTGTGTGTGTGTGTGTGTGTGTGTGTGTACGTGCGTGTGTGTGTGCGTGTGTGTGTGTGCGTGTGTGTGTGTGTGTGTGTTTGTGTGTGTGTGTGTGTGTGTGTGTGTGTGATCATGTGTGTATTGCATTCGCGTGTTTGCGAGAGTGTGTGTGTGTATGTGTGTGTGTGTGTGTGTGTGTGTGTGTGTGTGTGTGTGTGTGTGTGTGTGTGTGTGTGTGTGAAAGAAAGGGAGAGACAGACAGACAGGAGAAATACCAACAGCTCATCATCAAGTGCCAGGTCTTCAACAGACATCGGCGATCACTATTCGCTACTCATTTCTTTGCTCAGAT
>NW_004797982.1:334268-339311 GCF_000002075.1 Aplysia californica
CACACTCTTGTGACCCGCTATTTCCGGGGTGCCTTGATAGTCGAAGCAGACTTTGTGCTGTTGAAGCTAGAGAGGTGAGCAGAGTAAGTCTGATTGCCTGTAAGGACTTCTCTGTTGACATCCACCCCTTGGCGCTCATAAGACCTTATGCAGTTGCGAGCGTCGTAAAACCTCTTAAAAACAAAAAACAAAAAACGTATCCCTCTCAACCAAAGTTTGTCCTTACAGACAAGCCGAACTGAAGCACCTTGCCCCAAAAATGATTTAAATTGTGTTCATTGTGTCCATAGGAGGGTAAAATATTTGCAATTTCAGTTGCTATTGTTGTTGTTGTTGCTGCTGCTGCTGTTGTTGGTGGGTAGTTGGCGGGTGCTCCGGTGTGGTTTGCTTCTTCTTTCCTATCAAACATCTATCGTCTTTATCTCCCCTCCTTCTTTTTGTGTTTGTTACTCTCTTGTAACACCTCTAATCTTCAGCACTTCTTTGACCTTATTGTGTTGCAAGTGCGTAAAACTAAAACTAAAACTGTTGTTGTTGTGGTTGTTGTTGTTGTTGTGGTTGCTGTTTTTGTTGGGGGTTTTTAACTGCTTGTCATGCCATTGTCATTATTTAATATGTTCAATACTCCTCTTGTTGGACCGTCTCTTAAATAACCTAATAGTGTTGATAGGGGCGTTAAACCCTTACCATTTTCACCGCTAGTTGGCGCTGGTAGTGTACTGGTAAGGCTACATGAATCGTAATTGTGATATTGTTTTTTTTAAACTAATAGATATGGATGGTTGGCGGGTGCTCTGGTGTGGTTTGCTTCTTTTTTCCCATGAAACATTTATCGTCCTTATCTCGCCTTCTTCTTCTTTTTTTTTTTTTTGTTACTCTCTAGTAACAACTCTAATCTTCTGGCGCTCATATTACCTTATGCAGTTGTGAGCGCCGTAAAACTCTTACAAGAATAAGCAAACTAATAGATATAGATTTATAACGTTTAAAAAAGCATGAAATTGTTTAAGGCTCAACTCGGTCCGACGTTGTGTCCGTGGGAACGGCATTTTACACGAACTGTTCCATTTGACTCTGCCTAGACGCTTAGAAACTAGTTTAAGAACGTATAATATATGACTCGGCTCTATCGTAGATAGACGTTGAATTCACAGGCCCCCACCTCTTAAACCTTTACGATTTCGCACAATTTTAGCAACTATTCATTGCCGTGACCTCTACCTACCCCCAATTCCCGTGCCTTTCCTTTCTACATACCCCTTATCGCTTGTACAGTACACCATCCACCCCTACGAGCTTGCGCACACACTGAATGGTACTTCGCTCAGCAGGCAGGCATCGGTTGACACAGGTCAGTGAAGGCTTATATTAACCCATTGCTTCTATACGAGGTTTGAACGTCGTCGATTCTACTGCAGGACATGTCGCGGGGATAAGATAAGAGCTATGAGGAGAGTATTTGTGAATTAGGTGGAGGAGGAGGAGGAAGAGAAGGAGGAAGAGGAAGACGAGGATAAGTAGATAGGAGGAGGAGGAGGAGGAGAAGGAGAAGAGGAGGAGGTGGAGTAATAGGAGGAGAAGGAGGAGTAATAGGATGAGGAGGAGGGCGAGGAAGAAGAAGAAGAGAAGGGGTGAGTTTGATGATGATGATGATGATGATGATGAATCTTTTGTCACTGGTTATGTACAGAATTCCCTTTGATTTTTCTGAACCACACTGACGAAGCTTGTTAGGTGAAAGGTCTAGTCGATTTTGCATTAGAAGTTGCTTTACATGTACATGTATCTTCTCCTGCATTAAAGCAGGCGCTGACATGTATTTTTGCTTTTCTTAACAACAGTGTGCAAAAAAAAATTTTGTCGCCATGGCGGCCATCTTGAATTATTATTAGGTTCAGATTCTCTTATTTTCAAATTAAAACATTTAAGTTAGAGCCTTGAGATTTGCAGAGCGCATAATTGGCATACTGGGATTTGTTGTTATGAAAAAACACATAATATTATTACACCGTTTTATTATTTTTGAAAAGTTAGTTCTATATCTATCAGTTTAAAAAACACATAATACCAATTGATTTTAAGAGGTAATTGCCACATACCTCTTCATTATGCCATTTAGAGGCCAATTCTATACTTGCCTGCAGAATATCATTTACAAAACAAGTTAACAATTTGAGAAAATCGTTGGTGACATGTGACAAAAATGTAATTTTGAGCAATCGATAGGAATAATTCAATATCCAATGTCGATTTGTGATATTGCATCTGAAAAAACGATTTAAATTGGCTTAGACTGTGACTGGTACATGCGCTCATACTGCAACAAAATAATCAATAATTAAAACAGTAGTAGAGAAACTGTAGTTGAATTTAATTAAATCGTTTCTAACGCAGTAACGTCAATTTTCAGTGCAATGTTATGTAAATGACTGGGTGTCTATTAATGTGTTTTTAAAACCTACTGATGGCATTGTGTATGTTGCATATAAAAGTATGTATTTGTATGTGCTCACTTATATTGATGTATGTGCACGCGTATGTGATGAGAGAGATTGTGTGTGTCTCCCGTCTGTGTGTCTCCCGTGTGTGTGTGTGTGTGTGTGTGTGTGTGTGTGTGTGTGTGTGTGTGTGTGTGTGTGTGTATGTGTGTGTGTGCTTGTGTCTGTGCATGTGCATGGATTTGTGTATGTGTATGTGCATGTATGTGTATGTGTTTCGATTTTTGTATACACTTAAAATTGTGTGTCCATGGGAGTAGGTGTTATAAAAATTATGTATATTATTGTTATCCTAGACTGCACGACATGTACCACAAGCTAACAATTTGCCACTTCATTGTGAACACAGCAAATTACCCCAAAGCTACAGAATCAGAAAATATGTCTTTTACGGTTACTTCTAAGCTTATTGCTAAGCTTTACGTTCACTTAGAACGCGTTGTTAGAATGGTTGAACATTGTTTCTTGCCTAAAATGTGGATATATCTGTTTTTCAAGCCACAGCATCATTATGTATGTTAGTGCCTGCTTTAAATTGTTTGAAAAAGTGATTATGAGACTCCAGTGGCTAAGTGAGTAGTGAGTTTTGACTCAAGCAATGTCAAGCAAGTGTCGGTGACACGGGGATCAGATGGGTGGTCACTGGAGTGTGTCCTTGAGCAAGACACGACAACCCTAGCTCAAATTACAAGGCACTACAGAGTGGCGACCGACAGTGGCATTGTTTGTAAACTGTTCTGTATTTGTGTAATAGTGTTTATTTATGTATGTATTTATGTATGTACGTATTTATAATTATGTATTTATGTATGTATGTTTGCCATTGTAAAACAAAGTGCCCTTCTGGGACAAATAAAAGTGTAATTTATTATTTTTTTTTTTTTAAATTTATTTGTCTACTCTCCTGTTCTACAAAGATGTTTATGGTGATTCTGATGCAAAAGGAGAAGAATGGTGGGTGAACAATAAGAGGACAAAAAAATTGGTGTTCAGAAAAAAACAAATAAACTCTAGACCGTTGTCATGATTTCATATCTCTAGATCTAGGTCTAAATAGATATTCTTGTTTCAAAACTACTCCTGAAAAAACACCGTTTGGTGCAGTCTACCACGATATTGCTATTGCTTCACTACAAGACTATGTACCTTGGAAGACAACCCTTTTTAAAAAGAAATGTATCAACCGCATTCAGCCAGCTTTCTTGAAGCAGAAAGGTTACAATTATTATTTTACCCATGAACTTACTAACTAGGCAGTATCAAAGTATGACTTACCCTCAGAGACCGATATGTCCTTATGAAGTATGCACGCACTATGACAGCCCAAAATGCCAAAGCAAACCAAACAAAATTTCTTACATAAATGTACAAATTAAATATAGAACGGAAGAGAGAGGTAGACAAAAAAGAATGTAAACGCTTTGGAGAGGCCGACGCGGAAAGCTCCTGGGGTACACATGTACCTGTGTTTGCTCCTCTGTGTAGGCCTACTAACTGGGGCGAAGCAGGGTACCTTCAGATACATTATGTAAAGGAACCTCGCCCGCCTCTATTGGCTGGAAAGAACATTGGGTCAACTCGGAAGCCTCGCAGACATTAGATTTGGTAGGCAATAATGACGATTTTGCCAATCACAATGAATTCAAAGGTTAAAATGATTTTTTTCATCAAGAAAATGTATGTTGATACCAAGATCTAGAAGTACTTTGGCGTGGACGGTAAAATACATTTTGTACTTTAAAGATATGTTTTTGATGAAAATCTACTTAAACTCTCCATTCACAACTAGTGCAAACAAGCGGTGACATCATGTGAGAAGACGTTTATAAGACATTTCAGGAATGGAGGGGGGGGGGGGCTCAAATAGACCGTTACAAAGTTTCTTTCTGTAACTAAACGAATCTATTATGGAGCTTAGAAAAAGCTTAACAGTATGGCGAGGAACTTCCAAACCTACTTCCCTTTAAGCACGATGAACAGTGACCTTTATATCATGACATGTCTGTGGGCGCCTATCATGATCACGTGTACCTGTACACGGGACTTGGTTATATGCTCTGTTGACTCAAAGCCTCATATGCCTGAAGCAAATCCCAAAAGAGTAGGGTTACTTCAGAAAAGTACACTTACAAAACAGGAAAGGTTCATCTTGGTCCCATTTCATCTGCGTCATAGATTTAGTAACATTCGTAGTTCTCTATGCTGTTTTCTGGTTTATGGGTCTAATACCAGACCGTCAATGATTTATTTATAGAGGCACAAATGGGTCTAATCTATTTTAAAACATTGCACTGAAAAATTACCACAAATGTTGATCTTTGTATAGATCTAGAAGGAAAAATGTGGGTATATCATTATATTTGTAAGGGGGGGGGTATGTGTATGATATATGGCTGCTTAAGTGTATTTAAGTGTATTTTAGTTTGCAAGTGTACGTATGTATTTGGTTGTATGTGTTTGTGAGAGCATGTTTTGAGGTATTATGTACGTGCATGCATGCGTGTGTGTGTGTGTGTGTGTGTGTGTGTGTGTGTGTGTGTGTGTT
>NW_004797982.1:339411-339933 GCF_000002075.1 Aplysia californica
TGTGTGTGTGTGTGTGTACGTGTATCGTATGTGTCTGTGTTGAAATCTAATCATTTTTATGACGGGCTGGTTATTGAATCGAGACAGTCGTTAAGTTATCACATTGGACTCTTGTAAGCCTGAGACATTAATTTCAAAGAACAACGAAAATGACCTAAAGAAAAAGAACGTTTAATTTTTACAGGGTTTGAACACATGCACTTTAGATTACAGAGAGCTTTACCCAATCACGATCAATCGTTTCCACCCACTGCTCCAAGAAAATCTCAGCACCTTCCGAATACATGACCAACCAACAGCCATGCATTGCCTCCACATGCTTTGAAAAAAAAACAACGATGTGACATCAACTCGACGGAAGGCTGTTAATAACAGGTCTTTCGTAACCACGGAAAGCGTTGAAGCAGAACCTTCATCTCTGCAATCGTCTTTCACACACAAAGATCTCTTTCTATCCATAGCCAAGGGGACAAAAGATGTCTGGGGTGGTGGAGCGGTGGAAGAGAGAGAGAGAGAGAGAGA
>NW_004797982.1:341886-343318 GCF_000002075.1 Aplysia californica
GGGGTTATTACAAAAGTATGACCTCCAGAAAGAGCAACCAGACGACAGCGTTAATTACACAGAAATAAAAACTATTATAAATACACTATTTAAAGCACCTCAGACACCAGATGGCTACCATGAGCTGTCCCGCCAAGAACGAGTGATTATCTTCAGACTAAGGACACCACACACAAGACTGAGGCAACATATGTACAAATGTTTTAAACTAGTACAATCACCAAAATGCCAGTGTGGAGAGGCGGACCAAACTGTAGAACACTTCCTTCAGCACTGCTAGACACACAGGGCCCTGAGACAGGAAACGTGGCCAACCCCAGTGACGCTGCAAGAGAAGCTATACGGGCCGACAGATGAACTGAGCAGACGCCCCAATTTATGACAGATACCAGACTTCAAGTGTGATGCGATTGAGAAGAAGAAGAAGTATGGCCTCCCATTTTTTCCCTTTTATCTTTCGTTATACCCAGTCCACACTTCCAATCGGATTCATCAGACTGAGTCTCATCCAGCCATATTTTTCTTCTTGGATGGTGCAAAATTTGAAATTTTGGCACAATGAGGCCCACTCAACACGAGACCTCAAAAAGTCTACTTGTGGCAAAAATGACTATCTGAATGACACTGACTCAAAGAGACGAATCTGATTGGCAGTGTGCAATGGCTATAATAGTATAGATCTAGGTTCTCTCCAGGGTCTACTTAACTGCAGAACTGTTTCAGAGTAGGAAATAAATCTAGTTCTAGTTCTCACCCATACGGAAAGGAAGGACGGTGGGCCGCGTGCACGAGTAGATCACGGCATAGCTAGTGTAGTCGGTGCTGACCACACGGTAGTTGGGCTGCCGACCTTCCAGTAAGGACACTGCAAGGAAATAAAACAGGTTATTTTAAAAGAAGAAAAAAATGGAAGAAATTGGTCATGGATTGCACATTAATTAAAACAGGTGGAAAAGACTACAAACTAGGTACCAGTTCCTTTCAAATCTGTTCCAATGTTTCTGCCCTACCTGAAAGTCAATTCAGGCCCAGTCTGACGTATATTCTGTTTGAAAAAAAACTAGCCTACAAAACACCCAACCCAAGCCCAACCCAAACTCCAACTCAAACTCCAAACTGAATACATATACAATACCGTCTTAATTAAGTTTTACTCTTGGTCTCCCCTGAAGAAGCATTCAAGACGAAAAGTCGAGCCGTTTTTATAATCAATGTTTTTTCCGTTTCTATTGGTTGACTAAAAGTTACTCAACTCTCCTTCCCAGCTGTGTTTTTTTACAATGATGATGATGACGATGAACATAATATTAATATACCATAGCAAATAAAATAAAAACAGTGAAAAAAACCAAAGGAATCAAGATATTTGATCCCCCCCCCCAAAAAAAAACCAAAAAAAAACCAAGGTGAACAAAAACAGGAAAGCAAAAAA
>NW_004797982.1:343736-346209 GCF_000002075.1 Aplysia californica
TCTCTCTCTCTCTCTTACTCTCTCTCTCTCTCTCTCTTACTCTCTCTCTCTCTCTCGCTCGCTCGCTCTCGCTCTCGCTCTCTATCTCTCTCCATCACCCTTTATATATCTATCTATCTATCTATCGATTTACCTGCCTGTCTTTCTATCTTTCAATCTATCTATCTATCGTTCATATTATTCCCTATTCAGGTCTAGTAAGGTGGTCAAACCGGCAATCGTGGTGCAGGGCTTAATTGCTTCACCATCGCAAGCCGAAGACGTGAGTTTGATTCCCCTTATGTGTGCGTGTGGGGGGGGGGGATTTTTTACTATCTCCATCTTTCTACTGGGATGCTGAATCTTTCTCACCAGCGGTCAGCTCTAACAGGCAGGGTCAAGCAATCTGCCTCCTAAAAGATCTAAACTGTATCAGCGGGACACACAGTACATCCACAATATTTCAAAGGGCGTTAAAACCAAACTTTTTTTTTAAAATCCTCAATATTTTTACGTTCCAAATACATTGTAATCAGCTTTAAGCTTCTTGTACGGATTTAGATCTGATGTTATTAAGAGACGGATTCTATCCATAACGCCTCGTCCCTCCTCAGCAGGGTCCTTAAACAAAAAGGGTGAACATAAAAACACTTCACTCACATTCTCAAGTCCCGTATGCCATCCGTCCTGACTGATACGCTGCCGTCCGGTAAAGAAGAAAAGTTTGTGGTCAAACAAGAGATGCCGTACTGGAAAGGCACATCAAAGGTCTCGTAGATGTACCATCTGCCCAGGAACTGTGGTAATGAAACGGGAAGGAAAAAAAAGGATTACCATCTTCATATTAGCCTCTCCAAACGAAGTAAAGTTATCTGAAGGCAGGGGCTCCAATTTGACGTCCAATTCCGATATGACGGAAAGTGCGTTTGGTTTTGTTTTTTGTTTTTTTCCAAAATGAAGTGGGAGAGCACAACATTACGACTTTTGACTAAGACTGTCCAGGATGACAGTGCTTTTAAGCCAAGGAGATGGGAAAATAGAAGTTTCTGAACCAATAGAGAGTTACCTAAATAGGGAGGTGGGTAGGTAGGCAAGTAATAAGGTTGGTAAGTAGGCACGTTGGTAGACAGGAAAGTAGGTAGCTAGCTAGCTAAGTAGTTAGGTAGGCAGTTAGTGGGTAAGTAGACAGTTAGGTAGCTAGACAGCTAGGTAGATCATCTACGGATATGAAAGTAGACCAATACAGCACAAACACGACAATAATATACTCTATGTAGTAAAGAATAGTGTCTACAACCACGACTAAACACTTATAAAAAAAGAAGGGAAAAAAACAGCAAACCAACTAAAATAAATTCTTACATTCTTCAGGTCAAAGGTCAACATGGATGGCACACTGGGACAGACGCCTGGCGAAAAGACGAGGAAGGCTGAGCACTCTATCACGAGAACGACCAGCACCACAAGGTATAGAACCAGAGAACACATCTTGTATCTCCTCACTTTGACGTCAAAGACACTGAAGATTATCCTGGATAGATATTAATTTGTTCTGTGGGTTAAATCAATCCCTTTTTTGCAAACGAGAGACAGTAAGTTATGTTTCTAAGTGTCTGTCTTTATAATCTATTAGATTGTGTACCTTGGCTATTCTCTAAGGTCTAATTGTGTTCTTGAGGATTATTATAAAGACCTTATTAGAAACTTAGAAACCAAGAGACAGTACGCTATGTTTCTAAGCGTCTGTCTTTATTGATGTTGCACTATGTATCCTGGATATACTATGATTTTGTGCTTGGTGAAAAGTCCCTTTTCTGAAGACAGGAGACATCAAATTATACTTCCCAAGCGTCTGACGTTACTGTTTGTTGTCAGTTTGTTTTCTTCTATTTCGGATGATGAAGTAATGGGCCCTGCCTGGTCAAATGAAGCTGTGTTGTTGAGGTTACGTTGACATCAGACGATGATGATCTCCCGATCGCTGAGAGACATTTCCAATAATAATAACAATGTCCCCTGGAAGGGGAGTCAGAACAGCTTATTAGTACACACTACTCCCGTTCTCTTTCTTCTGCACGCACCACAATGCTCCTTTTTATGCCTCTTTTCCTTTTATTTCTATCATTTATTTTTACACTAGTATCGTCTCTTCTGCTCTTTGCGAACTGTCAAGGCTTTGAAATAAAGCAAGATATTAGACGGGCGTTATTCACTTCAGATCAGGATCCAAATAATCTCCGATGAGAAAATGAAAGCGCTTTGTAGAGGGATCTAAAGTCACCTAGCTCGCGTGGTTTAAACTGAGATATGTCAGCAAGCCATGCTTCACAGAAATATAAAGGTACCGATGAGGTCAAATCTAAGGTCAAACTTCTGTCCCGACGATTTTGACGAGCTTAAAAGGGTGCGCACTTGTCCGACAAGTCGCATATTAGATTGGACATCATCATCATCATCATCATCATCATCATCATCATCATCATCATCATCATCA
>NW_004797982.1:346407-348628 GCF_000002075.1 Aplysia californica
TCTCTCTCTCTCTCTCTCTCTCTCTCTCTCTCCTCTCTCTGGTTACTTTATCAGCATCGGAAATCACTACATATAACTTTTATATGTATTGCTCTCTTAGAAGCGTAAAACAGGACATTTAAAATTCAAAGAGCATCTAAATTCAACGTTAGTAATATTGAGACTAGCAAACTATAAGAAAAACATGCGACTAACACAAAAACACCATTTTCATCTTTTTAAAAGGTCTTATTCTCTCGAAAAGCGAGTCTAACTATTCTCGGCCACACATTCTTGTAATGAAAATCTAAGCATGAAAGTCGTCACCGAGGATTTCGTAGATTCGACAAAATGGGCTGCGTGTGCACTCCACTTAATCCCAAACTACTGCGCATTGAAAACAAACAGGGAAGTCGTGCGAAATGTCTCGGACATGTACAAATTTAATGCTGCGCGGAAGGAAGCAGAATAGCTGTCCGACGCCTGTGTAACAGGAGACAATCCTATACCGCGCAACCGTTTAACTACATCCGACTGCATGTAATTATTTTATACAATCGAAACTGTCTAAGACGACCGTCCATTGTTGAGGAAACAATCAGCCATCTTAGGCAAGTGGCCGTCTTACACGGCACCATTATAATATTTTAAAACATGCAAGGAATAAGATATGATAAGATAATACTTTATTATCCCAGAGGGAAATTTTTCTTGGCTGTACAGGGCCGTAAAAACACATGCAGGTATACATCTAAAAAATTTAATTTATACATTACTCTCATTAAAATTCAATATGAAAAGAAATGTAAAGCTGACGAGATGTACATTCACATCAGATGCATCATTCAACCACATCCAGGAATTTAATTACAAGACCTTTGAAGTTATATACTCTAAAGAGCAACACACAGCTAGGCCCATTCTGACAATAGTCTTATGCTAGATGGTAAAATAAAACGTCTTTTATATCTTTCTTTCTTTGTTTTTGGAAGTACATAATATCTGCCGCTGCGTGATCTGACAATTTGCGTGTAAAGGGGTTGTGATGGGTCGTTTGTAATGCTTTTATATTTTGTTATACTTGTGGTGCTATAAATTTCATCCATTCTATTAAAATTGCAGGATGAAATAGAAAGTGGTTGTTTGTACAGGTGAGTGGGAAGAAGGGAGGAGTTCGGCTTGCTCAGGACAAACTAGGACATTCTGCGTAATGACAACGTCACAAATTAGTTCAGTTGATATCATACATATCTACAGAGCCGATAGCCCTGGGTCAAATTCTCAACAAGGCGTTCACGACAAGAGTTGTTTTGGGGAAGTGTTTTAAAGCTCTCCACCCATTTGGCTTGCCCTTTTCAGGGGTGAACGTTAAATTCGGAGGCCCCGCTTCTTAAATAACCTTACAGTGTTGAAAGGGGCGTTAAATCTACACCATTTCACTAAGTCACAAACCAATCGCGATGCAGTGACGACAGGCTTTTCCAACAACAACTGCAACAACAAGCAGAAAAACCAATGAAGGGAGACAACCATAAAAATTATCCAAAAATATTTTACTATTATCACTTATCAGTCCATGTCAAATATCAGATAATAGCATCTTCTTGTTCCGCGAGATGTTGTGTTTTTCTTCTTCTTCTTTTGTTGTTGTTGTTGTTGTTGTTGTTTTGTTTGTTGTTTTTGGGTTTGTTTGTCTGTTTATTCACTTCTTTACATATTGAGTGTCATACTTCTATTTAGGAAGCAATCTCTGATCTGAGATATGTTTTAGTTTCTATCCTATGACTAGATTTGTTTAATACCTCATTTCAGGCTAGGTTTATTAACTTGATTTTTTTCTCTACTCTTTCTCTTTCAGTTTATGTTAAAATCTTTTAAAATTATTTCGTAAAGCCATGGGTTAAAGTAAAATTTCTCCTTCACTCTAAAAATAAGTTAAGAATTTGTCTTCACAAGCAGTGCATGAGGCCAAGGGACCCTTATGTGGCCCAACAAGGTTGGAGACCTTTATTGCGCGTGGTAGGTCAAGTAATTTTCAAACATAGGAGCTAAAGTTTGCTTTTACCCGGATGTCTTGGTACTGTGTGATGTGCTTCCTTTATTTTCTTCGGGATTTTTTTCCCCGTTAAACATGTCTTTGTTGTTGCTGCTGCTGCTGCTGCTGTTGTTGTTGGGTTTTTTTGTTTTTGTAATCGTTGTTGTTGTTGTTGTTGTTGTTGTTGTTTTTGCTTGTTGTTGTTGT
>NW_004797982.1:348889-351170 GCF_000002075.1 Aplysia californica
GTTGGGGGTGATTTTATAAGTTCAACATTGAAACTGTCTACACCCAATTTGTTTTTTCACAGACTGGCCGTGTTGGAGAGAAAATCAACACAGCAGTAACAAAACAACAGGGCCGGTCCATCCCCCCTCACTGACCCCCCCAAAGCCGTCTCGCCGTGTCCAGTATTTATGCTAATGAAGTGACCCGCGATCACCGGAGCGGGTCACGGGAAACAAATCCTGGTTTATCCCAGCATAACGGTGTCGGAAGCGATGAGCTTGCTGGTTTGATGTACTTTTTAAGACCTGGGAGTGCTTGAATGCTTTCGCCGATGTAACTACTCCCACAAAGTTACCATAAAATGTATACTGTGAAAAACATTAGTCGTAATATCTAATCCTTCTTGTGTGTTTTCTGATGGAATGTAATATCGAGCTTTGGCTGACCTAGATTCTATAAGAAAGCAAAAGACTAAATAGAAGAAAACAATCCTATAATGTTTTTAAAAATTCAAAAGAATACGGGCTCCAACTCCGAATTGCAATCGTCATTGTGTATGTTTGTTTGACACTCCTTTCAACACTCTAAGTGTAACGTTACCTAAGAGGCCGGACCTCCGCACTTTACTTCTACCTCCAATAGGTTAGAGCCAAATGGTTTTGAGAAATTTAAAATCCCTAAAACAAAATTAGTTCAATATATATGCCCCATTGGAGACTCGAACCAAGGCCATCCACTCTGTAGTCTAACATAATATCTTACAGCCAAGGCTATCCACTCTGTAGTCTAACATAATATCCCAAAGAATAAACACCGGTGAGACACCATTGACTGGTACGGTGTACTTGTTTCCTTTCCTTCTATTCTCTTTTAAACAATGTCTAAGGGGGCTTTCGTGGTCGAGAGGTTATGGTGTTCGCCTCTCATTAAATAGGTCGCGGGTTCGAATCCGGTCAACGAGACGGAAAAAATGTTTTTTCTAAAATGTTCTACCTTCACCTCCTTTCCTGCTCTCTAACAATGTTCTGTCAACTCCTTTCGTATTCACTTTCTGCCCCCACCGCCTCACCTCCATTGCCCCCTCCTCTGAGCTCCTGACTCTTTCTGCAGCCTTTCTGCTGCTACTCTCTGGTTTCTTCTTACTGCTATCTTTCAGCCACACCCTTGATCTTATGGTAGGTAATATCTAATACCTAGGTTTCTCAGATAAAACGTCTCGGGGGTCCTTTGTGCAGGTTGCCCACGTTAAAGATCCCTTATTGGTCCAAAATAGATAAGATTTGGTTTCGGCCGCCACACGGACAAAATTCAAAATGTTCTTCCATCTGAAAATGATTAATGTGTCCCGCGCTCATTTGGTCTTATGCAGTTTCGAGCACCGTAAAACACTTACCACAAAAAAGAAAAGAAAAGAAACACTCACTGTCCCTCACACCCAATGCACGGGATCCAGGCCAGTCTTCCTATAATGCAACAGAATCAACAGAACTTAGAATTATTATAAGAAATGTGACACCGGCAAATTTTAATTCACGTCTTTTTGGGACCTTTTTGGGACTGCGTTTCCTTCTCACCTTTTCGTTCACGGTGCGGGTGTTTGACGGGTGATCTTGTGTGGTTTGCCCTTTCTTTCCTATCCAACAGCTGTTTTCCTAATCACTCCTACATTTTTGTGTTTGTTACTCTCTTGTGATATCTCTTATCTTCGGCACTTACATGATCTTATTGTGCTGCAAGTGCTGTAAAACTCTTACTAAAATAAACTAACCTTCACGGTAAATTTCCCCATCCGTTTCGTACAATTTAACTAAATCGTAGACAATGAGCCTCTACAATAACAACGAACACCGAACAAACGAAACAGACAAGATAAAATACGATAAGATACGATAAGATAAGATACGATAAGATAAGATACGATAAGATAAGATAAGACAATACTTTATTGTCCTCGTTAGAATTTTTCTGTGGCTGTACAAGAATGCTAAAATACATGTACATATATACATGATAAAATCTAAATTGCTTAATTCTTTGACAATTTGCATTTCAATTTGAAGAGAAAAATTAAAACGGAAAAATTGTATGTCACATTAGATGCACCTCTCAAATCACATGCAGGGATTTGTCATTGACAAAGAAATATAAGACTTCAAAATTATACAAATAACTCTACAAGCCCAGAAAATTGACGAGAGCCTGATTCCACCGCGTTGAGACCTCCGTATTTGGGAAAAATCCCCACCAAAACAACCCCCCCCCCCCACCCAGCCAATAACAATTAAAGCATAAAGATAAAAC
>NW_004797982.1:352593-353992 GCF_000002075.1 Aplysia californica
GGTAGATGGTGTGTGTGTGTGTGTGTGTGTGTGTGTGTGTGTGTGTGTGTGTGTGGTAAATTGTCTCCCATTAACAAGATTGAATAGAAAAGACCACTATTTTCTGTTTATTTGTCCCAATAAACATTATTTTTTGTGGAAATGTGTCCTACTTCCTCGTTGACAAAATCGAGATAAGTTATGATGTGAGCTGCTTTGTGTGTGGCCTGTGGTGGCTTGCAGTGAATGATACAGCATGACAACAGACACACGGATACTCAATAATAGTCATTTCAAAATAATCAATGAAGGAAACAAAATATCTTTTTTTTCTATTTAAAGAAAGTAACCAAAAAAAAAAGTTGTAACAAAGAACAGAAAAGTAAAATAAGGAATTAAAGAAATTATTTTTTGATACCGAACATTAAAAAACATTTTTTTAAGAAATAAAAAAAGAAGTTGAGAATAGAGCAAAAGAAAAAAAAACTGAAAACGTCCCCGTCCAGGATTCGAACTCACGTCCTCCACCTGTAGCAGAGAAGCGGCTACACCACAGGGGCTGGTCAGGGCGAGGTGAAACTGGGTTAAAACAATTAATTATTACAGTTGAAGCCTCTCTAATGGCAACCTGTCCAATATGCTCTCCGACTCCATTTGTTGGTTTATTTTTTGGTATTGGTTTGGTTTGGTTTGGTTTGTTGTAGTTGATGTTGGGTTTTTTACAACATAATAATTAACTCATCCGATTAACTCTCCCTACAAAAACAGCAACAACAACAACAACAATATCTGCTCACCTCACTTTTCGTCCACAACAACAACAGCAACAACAACAGCAACAACAACAACAACAACATCTGCTCACCTCTTTTCTCGTCCACAACAACAACAGCAAGAACAACAGCAACAGCAACAGCAACAGCAGCAACAGCAGCAACAACAACAACAACAACAACAGTAACAACAACAATAACAACAATAACAGCAACAACAATAACAGCAACAACAACAACAATAACATGTACTCACCCCACTTCTCGTCCACCACCACAGGACAGCAACAACAACAGCGACAACGACAACAACAACAACAACAGCAAAAACAACAGTAACAACAACAACAACAACAACAACAACAACAACAACAACAACAACAACAACGACATGTACTCACCCTACTACTCACCCACCACCACAGGACAGCAACAGCAACAACAACAACAACAACAACAACAACAGTAACAACAGTAACAACAACAACAGCAACACCAACAACAGCAACAACAACAACAACAACAACAACAGTAACAACAGTAACGACAACAACAGCAACACCAACAACAGCAGCAACAACAACAACAACAACAACAACAACATGTACTCACCCCACTTCTCGCCCACCACCACAAGACAGCAACAA
>NW_004797982.1:354422-359989 GCF_000002075.1 Aplysia californica
TGGGGGGGGGTGGGGGGGTTGAAACATTGTGTTAATCATTTGAGTAAACGGGTAAAGAGGACTATAGAGGATTACAACAAAAACAAAAACAACAACTACTACTACTACTACTACTACCACTACCAGATACCACAAAAAGCCACTTTAGGGGGGCTCTCGTGGCCTAGAGGTTAAGGTGTTGGCCTCTCATTCAAAGGTCCCGGGTTCGAATTCGGGTAGCGACCGAAAAATTTTCTTCTCTAAAATTGTCTCCTTTCACCTCCTTTCCTGCTCTCTAGCAATGTTTTGTTGTCTGCTTTCATTTCCACTTTCTGCCCCCACCCCCTCACCTCCTTTGACCCCTCCTCTGGGCTCCTGGTTCTTTCTGCAGCCTTTCTACTGCTACTCCTTGGCTCCTCCTTACTGCTGTCTTTCTGCTACACCCCTGATCGTCTGGTAGGAAAGATCTACACCTAGCCGTCTCGGACAAGGGCGAAAAATCTCGGAGGACCCGTGTGCAAGTTGCGCACGTTAAAGATCCCTTGGTGGTATAAAATCAATAAGAATAGGCTTCGGCCGCCACCCGGACAAAATTCAAAATTTCCTACCAACTGAAAATAATAGGTGTGTTCCGCGCGCTCATATGACCTTATGCAGTTGTGAGCGCCGTAAAACACTTACCAAAAAAAAGCCACTTTAGTTTTAGTTTTGGTAATAGTTTTACGGCACTTGCAACCCAAATAGGTCGTGTAAGTGCCATGGATTAGACGTTTTACAAGAGAATAACGAACACAAATTAAATTAGGTCATAATATAAGTGCCGATAATTATAGGTGTTAAAAGAGCAGTAACAAACACGCATAGGTCATATAAGTACCGGGAATATAAGGTGTTATGAGAAAATAACTTTCTTTTAAAAGGAGAAGGAGGCAAGATAAGTATAAGGACGACAACGGTGTGATAGGAATGAAGAAGCAAACCACACCAGAGCACCCGCCAACCACCCACAACAAGCCACTGACCTTGATAGGCGATATGACGGTGTCAATCAGAGGGAACGCAGTGGAACCTCCTCTCTCCACCTTTGTCAGCTGGGGGCGAGAGAATAAATATGGCGTTAGATAGAGAGAGAGAGAGAGAGTAGGGGGGTGGCGAGAATGTGTAAGAGAGAATGCGTGAGAGAGTGAGTGGGATAGTGAGTGAGTGAGTGAGAGATAGAGAGTGAGTAAAAATAAGAGAATAAGAGAGAGAGAGAGAGAGAGAGAGAGAGAGAGAGAGAGAGAGAGAGAGAGAGATTGGCAAGATCTCTCGACGTCGAAAACAGGGTTCGAACCCACAATCTTTTGGTTGTAAGCCCAAACAACTGACGGAAAGAAGAGAAGTAAGACGTACCGGTGGCGCCCTCAAACCACCCACTAAACAGGAGAGTGACTAATAGAGGCAATTCATAAATATGTAGAAGTTTCCCTCCCCAAAAGACAAAATTACAATAATTAAATTAGGAAACATGCTCGACCCTGCCTGTTATGACCAACCTGGGCAGAAGAGGACACAAAGTCCTAGCAGAAAGACAGAGATCATACTCGATAGGAACTCTCCCAATACGAAAATCGAACTCAGATCTTCTGCGTGTGACGGCGACCCTGGTACGGGAAATTGAAATTTGGAACGTTTTTGCTCCCAAAGCTGAGTTCGCACGTTTTATTCGATAAAAATTCTCCAAACACGCGAATCGAGCCCAGCTAAGCCATGTGCGAGCGATGGCGACACGGCTAACTACTATATCACAAACGCCCGGGAACAGCGACGGTGAGAAAGCTGATACAATGGTAATATTTGGCTGCTCAGATTTAAGAGGTGTGTTTCAACAGCTGACCAATTTGTGAAAGATCAATCATACGACATCTTGTGGGTACATTTGTGTGGCTTCGTGGTGAAATCAAGCGCTCGTAATGAACTCGAGGAAAACGGCATTTCTCCGTCCGCTGGGCAATTGTTATCGATTCTTGAAAATTTGTTGGGGGGTTTTTTCTGCTTTGCTTTGTTTTGTTTTATTTTGTTTTTGTTAGGTTCTGATTATTTTTTTTACTCAACACCTTATATAGCCAGTCAAACACGTTTCTAGAATTCTGTGTGGCTTTGTCTGTAAAACATTGATGAAAGGTACAAAAATATAAAAAGTGTGCGGTTTTCAAGGACCCTGCAGCTGTGGATGTCATCAAACTTTGATAATCATATTCTCGCTAATTTTACCTCAGACGCCACCCCCCCCCCCCTTTCCCTCCCTCGCAACTTCCTTCAATAGCAAATATCTCGACTTCTATTCAATATAGATTGCTATGTAGGCAAATTAATTGGATTTAAGATTATACTTATGACTCCATATGCCCCAAAAAATTGGCGAGCGTCTGATTCCAACCCGTTGTGAAACATTTACATCTACTCGTTCATGTGTGGCGTGTGTGTGCTCAGATATCCCTTGTTGAAAATAATTTATTTGTTTCAGCATCAGATCAATTTGCTGGGAATCAATCCGACGACATCTTGTAACTATATGAGTACATAATTTATGTGCGTGCTGGATGTGTACGCGGAGATTGCTTGATCTTAAGAGATGTTGAAGGGTGATTTAATTTGATGGTGTTGTCATAGAGTAAAGTCAAGCGTGTTGTGAACTAGATCTAGTCTGAAAGCAAACGACTTATGTTTCGCGCGCGCTAAATGACTGTATTATGTAGTTGGGAACGCTGTAAAACTCTTATTAAACTAAACTAAAAGATGTCCACCTGTCGAAGACAATCATTTTCTTTTTCAACAATAGGTGGTCATCTTGGACAGCTTCGGTTTCATCTGACCAACAATCGTCGAGCTTCACGTGGTATGACTTTATAAACATGCAAATGAAATGACATATTCATACTGACTACTACCCCCCCCCCCCCCCCCCCACCCGGGGGCAGTGCCACTGACTGTAGTGTCTTTAGGTCATTCCCAAATGAGGGTCATTTCTGGTTCAAGCACAGTAGGCGCTCGCAACTGTATAAGGTCATATGAGCGCCAAGTGGTGGATGTCAACAGAGAAGTCCTTACAGGGAATCAGGCTTGCTCTGCTCACCTCTCTAGCTTCAACATGACAAAGTCTGCTTCGACTATCAAGGCACCCGGGAAATGCTGGGTCACAAGAGTGTGACAAACATACAAAAGAAGTAGAGGAAAATGACGATCGTATTGATTAGGAAAGAAAAAGCAGCAGTTCCCTGTTGCAGTTCAGGCACAGTTATGAGCATGACATTGATGAATCAGCCCATTTACAATACTACTGTGCATAAGAACATGTTAATGTCCCCCCTTTGGGAATGGCCTAAAGACACTTCAGTCTATAGTAGCACCGCATCGGGGGGTTAAAGGCCCTTTACATAATTCTCCTCTCTCATTCCAAGCGGGAATGGGTTTCCCGGCAGCGAAAGATTTTGTCATTTTCTTAGTGTTTGAGCAATAAATCGGCTTCCTGCACTCTATGCTTCCCGGGGAAGCCAAGAATGATTCTGGGTGTTCTGGTGACTGTTGAAATAATAATAGTTAACAGTTGCAAAGCGCATAGCAGCATGCTGTGGACGTGGATATTCACTAGATCTAAATGAATTATGCACTTCTTCTTCTTCTTCTTCTTCTTCTTCTTCTTCTTCTTCCTCTTCTTCTTCTTCTTCTTCTTCTTCTTCTTCTTCTTCTTCTTCTTCTTCTTCTCCTCCTCCTTCTTCTTCTTCTCTTCTCCTTCTTCTTCTTCCATCTGGAGAACTCACATAAAGCAAGAAAGTCGCCAGTCGGTCACCGCTGTAGTCCAGCTGCAACTGAGTTTGCTTGTTGCGCATCTGAAAAATCAATCAACCAATCAATCAGTAAATAAATAAATCAGTCGGTCAGTCAGTCAGTCAGTCAGTCAGTCAGTCAGTCAGTCAGTCTGTCAAGTAATCAAGCAATCAAACAAGCAATCAATCATCAATGAGTGAGGGAGTGAGTGAGTGAGTGAGTGAGTGAGTGAGTGAGTGAGTGAGTGAGTGAGTGAGTGAGAAAGTGAGTGAGTGTTCGTCAATTAGTTAATCAATCAATCTGTAAATCCAACTATTAATCAATCACGTTATCCACTAACTACACAGTCAGCCAAACAGTTAATCTTAATTAGTCACCCGGTCAGTTATTAAATCATCATCCTATCAATCAATTCATCAGTCAAATATTCAACTAATAACTCACCCATCATTTAATTTATCAGCCATCCTATCAGTCAATCAGTCATTCCATCCTTTCAGTAACCAATCAACCTTTCATCTATTAATCAGCCAACCGATCTACCGACTAACCAAACAATTTATTTAACAATTAATTAATCAGTCAACTAATCAGTCAATAAATCAATTAATCAATTAGTCAATTAACTTCATATTTTTACATTGTACAGGCAACGATACTTCTAAAAAAAAAAAAAGTCAGCAAATATATCATTATCTTTATTCATGTTTTATTTGTTAATTAACCATTTGGCATTTTAAAATTAATTATGCCTTTATAGAAAACAGTAAAGAATAATTATAATTTACTACTTCATTCAAATAAGTCGTCTAAAGATCAATGGTTCGTTTCCTGATTAGCCGTTAAAAATAATTTGGTGTTGTCACTTTTTCAGGATGTAACCGACACATAATCTGATCAAAAAAATAAATCGCAAAGTGGCTGCATATTTCGAACTAATTTGTGTTATGAAAAACACAAATCAGAAACACGGATTGGTATATTTTATAGTAAGCATGTTGTTACTAGCCTTTTAAAGTTTTGGTTAAAGAAAATAAATTGAAAAGTCTGTATTCAAAATACGAACTTATGTTTCATTTCGAATAACCAAACTGCAAGTTCTCAAAGGCTCAAGGTAAGTCGACCTACTCTTAACGTGTAGAATTTAGGACAGTTTCCATGGAGGAAGGTAAATCGTAACAAGAAAAAGTAACAATGCACAGTTTATCAAATACAAAACTAACCTATTCAGAACCGTTCGAGTGGTGTCAGAGGCCTCGTGGTTAGACTACCGAACACGTAATCGTGAGATTGCAGGCTCGGGGGTTCGAGCCTCAGCTCAGTCCGACATTGTGTCCTTGGGAAAAGCACTTTACACGAATTTCCTACTTGGCTCGGTCCTTTCGGAGATGGACGCTAAACTCAGAGGCCCTGTCTTTTAAATAACCCAACAGTGTTGATAGGGGCGTTGAACCTATATCGTTTCACCATTACAGACCGTGTGTTAACTAGAGCTAACACATCACGTCACAGAAGGTGTCAATTTGATATGATTGGGCAAGAGCAAGAAAAAGTCAACGTGAGAGGTCTATAAGACAGGGGGAAGCCGAGAATGTTTCTGAGTGTTCTATGGTTTGCTGGGGTAATAATGGTTGAAAAGCGAATAGAGCATGCAGTAGAGGGTGGATATACTCTACATTATTGTTATTAGCATTTTATATCATCATTATTATTATTTGTAGTAGTAGTTAGTAGTAGTAGTAGTAGTAGTAGTAGTAGTAGTAGTAGTAGTAGTAGTAGTA
>NW_004797982.1:362546-365610 GCF_000002075.1 Aplysia californica
CAGCAGCAGCAACAACAGCAGCAGCAACAACATGAAATGTTTACACATGGCCAGTTCGGGACAGGTAGTTGGTGGCAGTTCCTCCCTTCAGTGTGATCCCAGCAGTGTAGAGCTGAGAACGACAGCAACAAGAACACCAATATCAGCATCACCAAAAATAGTATTACCCACATCAGCAGCATCAGAAACAACAACAACAACAACAACAACAATAACAACAACAACAATAACAACAACAACAACAACAAACAAACAAACGAAAGTATCTGCAAAAATAGCATCAAACAATACAGCAGAAGAAGCAGCAGCAACAACAACAACAGCAACAACAACAATAACAGCAACAACAATAGCAATAGCAGTATCAGCTAAAACAGTATCACACAATAAGCCAACAGGATCAGAAGCAGCAAAAACAACAACAGCAACATATTTACACAGTAACAACAGTGATAAACGACAACAGCATCAGCAAAACAACAACAACAACAACAACAACAACAGCAACAACAACAACAACAACAACAACGCATTTAACAGTAACAACAGTGATAAATGACAACATCATCAACAAAACTACAACAACAGCAACAACAACAACAACAACAACAACAACGACGACGACGACGACGACGACGATGACGACGACAACAGCAACAACAACAACAACAACAACAACAACAACAACAATAGCAACAGCAGCAACAGCAGCAACAGCAGCAACAGCTACAACACCAAAATATAACAACAAAACAGCAACAGCTGTCATGTCATAAACAACAACTGCAATATTATCAACAATAACAACAACACCGGTGTTATTAATTTACGTCGTCTCTCATATTCCGGTATTGTATATCCCTTTTGTTGTTCATCTTAATCCGTTTGGTAAGAATATTGACTTCATATTATTCGTGGCTAATTATTCGTTCTTTATGTTTTTATCTGATCGATTTTTATTCGAGCTGGATCAGATTAAGCTTAACTGCATAACGATTAAATGAAAAATCAATGTGAGCATGCTCCCCTGAAATCACTCTTTTTATCGCAACAACAAAAGCAACAGCAACAACAACATAATAATAATAACAACAACAACAATAACAACAACAACAATAACAACAACAACAATAACAACAACAACAACAACAGTACGAAGAAACATCAACAACAATGCCACAATAAAACAGCAACAGCAGTGACAACAACAAGAACAACAACACATTAACAACACCGCAACAAACGATCAAACAGCAACATCGAACAAACGATCAAACAACAACAACAACAACAATAACAACAACAACAACAATAACAACAACAACAACAATAAAAACAACAACAACAGCAACTAGAGCAACATCAACATTAACAACATCACGACAAAAAAGGAACAGCAATGACGACAGCAACATACCGTCTGTTTTGCCAGCGCCCTCACTTGCTCGCTAATTTGATCGGTGATGACGTCATAAAACACACTTATGAATGGAGACCATCGGATGATTTCCTCGTGGTAACGATTATAAGGCAGGAAGATAACTCGATACCTGCAGTATAGATTCGGATCCACACCAGACTGAAAAAAGGAAAAATGGCATTGTAGTTGTAGAATTGTACGCCCCCATCGACACAATTCAAATCAGCTGACCTAAAATGACACGTGCCAGCAGAACACAAGCGAAACTAATTATGACAGCAGCAGCAGCAGCAAAAACAACAACATCAACAACAACAGCAATAACAACACGTCAACACTATCACCTACATCATAAAATGGCAACATTAATAAAAACAACAACAAAAACATAGACCAAAAAAAATGAACAACATCAACAACAACTACAAAAAAACCAGCAACAAGCATAACGGCAATAACAACAACAATTAAACGACAACAAGAACAACAACAGCAGCAACAAAAACAAAATCCACAACAACAACACGCTACCCCTTACAACAAAAACAGCAACAACGAAAACAACTACAACAACATGTGTACATACACCTGGTTTAATTTTGGCCAGCGTTTACACATCAACAACACGCCACCACTTATAACAACAACAACAACAACTACTACTACTACTAGAACTACTACTACTACTACTACTACTACTACTACTACTACTACTACTATTACTACTTCTACTACTACTACTACTACTACTACTACTACTACTACTACTACTACTACTACTACAACATGCAACAAAAGCCACAATAACAACAACAACAACGACAACAACATGGGAAAATATATAATCCTTGAATCACTCTCTGTAACAGTTACTTGCCATACTAAGTATGTACGTAATACACTATTGGACACTATCATACACACTTTATTCTACTAATCAGATAGAGTGGGTGGTCGACGGGTGCTTTGGTGTGGTTTACTCCTTCTTTCCTATCAAACAACTATCGTCTTTATCTCTCCTCCTTCTTTTTTATGTTTGTTACTCTCTTGTAACACTTCTAGTCCGTCCCCGTTGTTTTATGCAAGGAAAATTCTGAAATTGTGCAATCTGAGCCCAAAAATGTGAAATTATGCGATTCTGTTAATTTTAACAAAGAATATGATAAAGGAAAATAAAAAGAAATTAAGCAAAAAATGAAACATTTTGCTAAATTATGCGGGGTGCATAAAACCACTAAGACAGTCTATTCTTTAGCACTTAAATGACCTTATTGTGTTGCAAGTGCCGTAAAACTCTGACAAAAGCTAAACTAAATCAGACGGCGTCACACTCATATAAATGGGTAACGGATATAGAAAAGGGGCTGGGGGGGGGGGGACATACCCCTGGAATATTGTTCTGTCGAGCACAGAGACCTTTCAGCTTGTAATTCGCCAACGTCTGCTCTTGTGGCCAAGGCTCAGGCGGGTTTTTCAGCTCTGCGGTCAGCTCTCTGACGTCACCGTGACCCGGCTCTGTGACCAGGGCATAATTGTTATACGGGTCATTTGTCGTCGTAGTAGTTGTTGTCGTCGTCATCGTCATCATCATCATCATCATCATCAGTATCATTATAATAATTGTTATTATTTTTATCATTTTCT
>NW_004797982.1:366211-368482 GCF_000002075.1 Aplysia californica
GTGATGCTGGTGATGATGTTGGTGGTGATGGTGGTGGTGATTTTGGGGGTGATCGTGGTGGTTATGTTGATGGTGGTGGGGATGTTGGTGATGGTGGTGATGTTGGTGGTGATGGTTGTGGTGGTGATGGTGATGTTGGTGGTGATGGTGGTGGTTATGTTAATGGTGGTAGAGATGGTGGTGGTGATGGTCGTGGTGGTGGGGGTGATGGTGGTGTTGGTGGTGAAAAAAATGAACACACACACACACAAACACAATTATTACACAAACACACGCAAACAAACAAACACACACACACACACACACACACACACACACACACACACACACACTCACACACACACACACACTCACACACACAGCGTGGCCTACGTTATTAAAACGTTATCACGAAGGCCACACACACAGAGTCTCACCCGTAGATAGTTCCTTCCCAGCAAAGCGCGAATGGCGGCGCGGGAAACTCCTTCCGGGTTGTGCTGATCTTGACCTTGTTGATCCATGTGGTGACGGTCACCGGCATTGAACGTTTCTCTGGGTTTAACAAGCTTCATAAATTTCAAGGCAGCCTCGAGCCATGCTATGCTCAGATTGAACTTGGCCTCTGGGATAGATAGATAGATAGGTAGATAGATAGATAGATAGATAGATAGATAGATAGATAGATAGATAGATAGATAGATAGATAGATAGATAGATAGATAAACATAAATATAAATAGAGAAAGCAGATAGATAGATAGACCGTGCACTGTCTTGGGCGTCACTCTTCGATTGCTATGAAAACTTTGCTGCGAAGCGTGAGCAACATGAAGTATAGTGTGGTCAAAAATCCGTGGTGCAACTTATTGTCAGGTACCTCAACTATCGCACATTAATTTTACCAGCTTTTGCATAATGACTTGTATCAATTAAATTTTGTCTTAGTACATCAGTATTTTAAACACCTGTTAGTTGTATTCAAGAAAATTGTGCTTCGCTGAGTTGTATTTCAAGCAGCTGTCTGGTCCTTTGTTATAATTTCATTCCTTGTATTCTCCTACGAAGACGAATATAGGGAGATTCCCATGTAGGTGTTGCAGTCTTTCTTGCTTCCTTTATATTTCCATATGGTGCAAATAACAGCGCTTTGTTAGTCATCTGGGATTCGGCGTTCCTTTCGTGCTACATTAACGGTTCTTGTTAGCCAATCTATACCGGCGTTTCGACATCACATGGCCAATAAATGTAAAAGTTTATGGCTCACAAAAAAAGTTTTGTTTTTGATTTTGTTTTTGTTTTGTTTTGTTTAATAAAGACAGCAGTCTTCAGTCTAAACATGCTCTCTCTTTTTTTTTCTTTTTTTTTAAAATAAAGACAGCGGCCTTCAGTCTAAACATGCTCCCTCTTTTTTTTTTTTTTATAAGAGAGAAAAAGATAAATTGTATTGATTTATGCAAACGGATAACCAACTGTTCGTGTTTACTGAAAACAGCAGCGTTTAATCTAAACATGCTCTCAGTATATTTTTTATACAAGAAAATAGATAGATAGCATTGATTTATGGCACAAGGATATCGAACTGTTTGTGTGTAATTGAAACAGGAGTTTTCAATCTTAACATGCTTTCTCTACTTGTTTAAAGAAAAGACAAAGCTAGATTTCATTGATTTATGGTACACAGATAAACTCATTGGTTGTGTGTAATGAAAACAGCAGTCTCCAATCTAAACATGCTGTTTGAAAAAAAAACGGGAGGGATGAGGGAGATTTATTGGTTTATGGTGCACTTTTGAATTTTTTAAAGAGCATAATATAGAAATTGTAGCTGTTTTACGTCCCCATCGACACAATTTAGATCATTTAAAATCCAGGCTGCTTTCAGACTACCGTAACGCCATCTTTGGTGTAGAGGCTAAGCGCTTAGCTGTCGCACATGAGACCCGAGTTCGATCAACCAGATGGGAAAACTCTTATTGAGTATCTCGGTGTTTCTGCAAGGATGTTGCGTCCTTCTCGTGTGGAATTAGCCATGACAGGCAGGGTCAAAGTCCGACGCTTAAATGATGATCAAAACTGTGTGGATAGGGGAGTAAAAACACCTACTGGTACCATGCCGCTGCAGCAGTTTAGGACCAACCCAGGTTGAGAGCGATACAATGTCCCAGCTCACAGATACAGACATTCGATTTTTTTTAATCCCCACGTGGGAATCGAACGCATGTCCGTAAAAGTTTACTAGAGTCTGTAAACACGCAAACAAATGCACCTCCCCCCAATACACACACACACA
>NW_004797982.1:370802-375802 GCF_000002075.1 Aplysia californica
GCGTTGGGGACGGGGGGAGGGAGGAGTGAGGGGAGGAGTTGGGATGAGGAGTGGTGGGAGGGGGACAGAGGGGACGGTTTCAGAAGAGTGGTGAGAGATAGAGGAGAGGGATTCAGAAATGTAGGGGAGGGATAGAGAAGAGTGGAAAGTTAGAGGAGGGTGATACAGGGAGGGGATAGAGGGGAGGGATTGTGAAGAGTGGGGATAAGATATAAGGGAGAGATACAGGGGAGTAGGGAGGGGGAGAGTAGGGGGGGATAGAGGGGAGGGATACAGAAGAGTGGGGGAATAGAAGGAAGGACGTGTATGGAAAGAGTACATAGAAGGGGGGGGGGGCGGAGAGATAGAGTGGATAGGTTTCATCATTGCTAGAATGTTTATTCTATAATTATGCCATCAATTAATCAAACATTCTATCTATCTATCCCTCTACCCCTCTATCTATCTGTTTATCTATCTATCTATCTATCTATCTATCTATCTATCTATCTATTTATTTATCTATCTATCTATCTATCTGTCTATCTACCAGGCTCAATGAGCACAAAACAAACAAACAAACAAGCGAACAAACAAACAAGCACAAACAAACAACAGATTTTCCACGACGGACAACTCACTAGAGGAAATATCCCTCAAAGGTCGATAATCCTCGGCGTACTTCTTTATCAGCGCAAACACACCGTTCGGGTGAGACAGCCCGCTCAGCTCCTTCGTCACATTCCTGGTTCGAATCTCGTCCAAGCGCTTCGTATAAAATCTGGAGCAGTCACAACATGTTGTTAGTTTTTTTGTTTAAAGTTTTACGGCACTTGCAAGACAAATAGGTCATAATACACGTGCCGGAGTTCAGAGGTGTCCCCAAAAAGTAACAGTAACAGTAACACTACAAGAGTACCAATAGAGTAACTAAGAGTAAAAAATGATACTGCAACCATCTTCTACTATTGTTATCATTATAATTATTATTATTATTATTATTATTATTGTTATTATTATTATTATCATTATTATTATTATTATTAATATTATTATTACTATGATCATCAAATATAATAATATTCCAAGACCAAAAAGAAGCAAAAAGGAGGAAATAAATGAAATAACTGGTAGAAATTAATTATTCTTTAAAGATTTTGTCGTCTTTCCTAGCAAATAAATGTTTGATAAGTCACACAGAGGACCTTTTTCTGATGATACGGTTGCTACGTTAACTACTATATCCTGGCTAGGGAGCTGGCTGTTTTATTGTGGTTTTAGCGAGAGTTATAGAGCATTTGTAACACAAATTATAGATCATATCGTAAGTGCCGAAGATAACAGGTGTGACCGGGGAGCAACTTGCAAAGAAAAGAAAAAAGAAGAGAGATAAGGGCAACATATGTTTGATGGGGGGGGGGGGGAAAGGAGCAAACATCACCAGTGCACCCTCTAACCACTCATTTTAAAACTGTTGGATTTTTATTATTATTTATAACAATGTAGGTAAATTACGCCCCCATTGACACAATAAAGTTAGATCATCTAAAGAGGTGGGCTTCGATCCTGCCTGTTAAGGACAATCCAGCAAAGAGAAAAACGGAGATCCGGGATAAGGACTCTCCCCACTCGAGAGTCATAATCGGATCTTCTACCTAGACGGTGAAGCGCCAACCGATACATCACAAGGGAAGCCGAAAAACGTTTTAAAAAAGAAATGAAATATGTCGACATGTGTTCAGAGTAAGGATAAACATTGGTATATCATCGGATGACAGCCAGATGGGACTGTGTACAATAAAGTCAAGGTGACATCGTAGATGGCAATGGCCTCTTAGGCTTGCAACATGCAATTTGACACTGGCTTCAAGACAAAAGGAAAACCAAGAAAAAGTTGAGAGGCATCGTGGTGAAATCAAGCACTCGTCAAAATAATGAAATCAAAGAAAAAGGATTTTTTCGGCGGATGGGCAATTTGTTTCTAATAATCTTTTTTTTTCTTTTTTTTTTCTTTGTGGCTCAACGCATTTTGTGTTCATTTAAAAACACATTTTTGTGTGGATTATACTGAAAAAAATTGATTAAAGGCACACAAAAAATGTAACTTATCAGTTTCCAAGAACTCTCAGGCTATGGAAGTTATCAAACTTTGGCGGCCATTTTCTCGTTAATTCGACCGCTGAAACCAGGCAACCACACCTCCTTCAATCTCAAATATCTCGACTTCTATTCAAGATAGATATGTATTTTTTCCACCGAAAGCAAGACAACTGAATAAGCTTGAAGATGATACCAAGAACTCCATAAGCTCAAAAATTGACAAGCGCCTGATTCAACCGCATCGTGACAAAAATGAATGATAGATCGACGGGGTCAAAGAGACCCTCCAAAGGAACGACGTGACCATCCAAACAGCGACACACTTTGACCCACCTCCGACAATTGCGATCTACCCTCGATGCATCACGGTATAAGACGACAGAAAACAATGTTAAAGTAAAGTAAGCTGTTGTTTTGTTGTTGTTGTTGTTGTTGCTGTTGTTGCTGTGTGTGTGTGTGTGTGTGTGTGTGTGTGTGTGTGTGTGTGTGTTTGTGTGTGTGTGTGTGTGTGTGTGTGTGTGTGTGTGTGTGTGTGTGTGTGTGTGTGTGTGTGGTAGCCTATCCGTTCGAAATGTTTGGGTAGCGAGTGAGGCAGTCCAGCCTCCCTGAATCCTCCCCGAAGAGATGCCACCACCAGACCTCCGTGGCGAGGTATCTCTGCAGCCAGTGCTCCAAATCTTGGGGTTCCTCGCTGCACAATGGACAGATTGGGTCCGATGTTTTGTCTATTCGGTTTGTTGTAGGCACAGAATTCTACACTTATAGAAGTGGAACTCCCTCTTCGCGATCGCCGATTCGCTGTGAGGAATTGAAACTAAAACATGGCGGCCGGTTGAGGGCACCTTTGGCTGCGCAGCACAGCGAGGCTTCGCGTTGCTATGCACGCTGATGCTAGTGGTAGGGCTTGGGAGACACCTTACATCAGTATTTTAAAACTTTCTTCGAAGAGGAAATATAGTGAAATAGTCTAGTCCATTTTTATTGCCAACAATATGTCATAATTGGCAATGTTACAATGGTTTTGTATTTGTATTTTTGGTTGTTGTTTTTTTTAATGAGGGGGTGGGATCTAGATCTAGATAGATCTAGATCTCTAGATATCTAGATCTACTAAAGATCTTCACAATAACAATACACTTGATAATAACACTAATTATGAACATTAATTCTGTTGGCAAAATATCTAGATATAGATCTAGTCTTGATTAGTACTAGATCTACGATAAGGGGACGCTGACAGTAACATGCTCACTACAATAATATTGTCTTTAAACTTAAGGCCATCCAAAGCAAGCAAAAAAGAACAATATAAGCCTTTTCTCCAATTTACTAGAAAGAGATAAATAAATTGAGCTTATATTGAGGAAATGTATTATTTCTCACTTTAAGAATTCATCTCTGTGTTTGCATCAGTAGTGTGTACAACAACATGCTTTGTTTAAATCACGTGCGAGTCTAACAAATACAAGAGATTGGAGAATGTGTCGGTTGCACATAAAATACATAGGCCTATTGTACATGCAGCCAAAAACACAAAAATGCAGAAAAGGCCTCAAAATATTGGTTTACACATAAAAGCCAATAATGCAAAACAAAGTAAACAAGAGTGGAACTGGCATATGTTTCCTGAATATATGTTCAAAGTCATTTTCTGTGTGTTTGGAGTGTGATTTCTAATGCATGAATGATAGGCTCATTTAGATGTGATAATGAAGAAACTTGTGTCTACAGTCACAACAGAAAGAGTTCCATGGCGAGTGATCACTGGTCAAGGATTTCAGAGCTGTGTGCATTTTGAGAAAAATGTATCCCCATACCCTGGATCATATGTCGAGGGGATGGGCTTGTTCCCCTGTAATCTCCGCACACAGTACACAAACACATATTTTTGAACACGAATAAGAAAAAATAAGTGGTCTCTTGTTACGGATCAAATTGAAGTCCTGTTTCAATTCGATTAATTGATAAAAGTGCGTATCGCAATTCGTTGGCCAACCCTGCCCTATAGGACTATGCTATTTAATAAATACATTCGTCAGACCTGGAATCTTTAATGCCCGCACACAGTAAACAAACACACATTTTTGAACACGTATAAGAAAAAATAAGTGTTCGTCTTTTTACGGATCAAATCGAAGTCCTGTTACAATTCAATTAATTGATAAAAGCGTGTATCGCAAGGCATCGGCTAACCCAGCACTATTACGCTATTTTATAAATACATTCGTCAGATCTGGAATCTTTAATCTTTAATTTGTAATCCCTGCACACAGTAAACAAACACATATTCATGAACACGTATTAAAAAAAATAAGTGGTCTCTTGTTACGGATCAAATTGAAGTCTAGTTACAATTCAATAATTGATAATAGCGCGCATTGCAATGCATTGGCTAACTCAGCATTATACGCTATTTAATAATACATTCGTCAGATTTGGAATCTTAAATTATAATCATAATTATATGAGCCAGCGCGTGGGAAGTGAAAGTGAAAGGAATTGAAAACGCTTTCAAAAACAATTATGAAAGTAACATAATTAAAGTAGGACTGCATGTGCTTATAAAGGCCCAAAAAGGTGTATGGATGCGGAAATTAATGTTTCGGATGAAAATAATACGCTATCTCTACTACTGTAGCATGCGGTCAAAAATTTGATGCGCAACTTATTATCAAATATCTAGGCTACTGAACTATCGAACACCTAGACCTAGATTCTCCTACTTTTACACAATGACTTAGATCTATATCAATTCGTCTTAACCGATGAGTATTTTTTTCAAACATTTGTACACATCTATAGGTTTAAAGAAAATTCTTTAATAAATACTAGCCCAATATTTTTTTAAATCCCAGTCAATGGTTTCTACAGATTTTTAAAAAGTTTATAGCTGGAGCTAAATCTCTTTTAAAAGCAAGTCT
>NW_004797982.1:380802-387695 GCF_000002075.1 Aplysia californica
TATATGTAGAGAAATGGTCAATCCCTGGAAATTTAAGTAGCCTGGGTTTATTTGGCAATATATGTTTTAGCATAGATTTGTTTTTCAATGCACAAATAGTAACTATTTGAAATAGATCAGTGGGGTTGATACTTAAGAAGTTGCAAAGTTTCACTCTGTTTTGGTTGAAATTTTAAAATATTGATTTTTTCGAAGAGAGTCGTTGATTTGTTTCATTTTGACAAATGTAATGTTCCCTTGTTTGAATTTTATTTCTTCAAAGTTTTGTTGAAATAGGTCTAAACATGACTGGGTTATTGCCCTCTAAGAAGACTCTCTTTTTTAGACACCCGGAACCTTCCGATGACTCACAATCTTTATTTAAAACATCTTTTGTGCTCGACGGTGTGGTGACAGTTGACAGACATGTAAACCTTCACGGACCAATGTGTATAGTTCAGGATTAGGGTTAAAGGATTTGCTGGTGGCCTGAATTATGTGGCAACACGGTGACATCAGGCGTTCGTCAAATTCATAATGAAACTCTCTGAACAAAATTCCTCTAACGTGGGAGCAGATGGCGGGGGAGGGGGCGTAAAACAGCGAGCGAGCAAACAGAGATATTGGCTTGTTCCTTGTTCAGAATATACATGAGACAAACTCTCACACTGAGATCCGTACCAAAAAACACAAAATCTATTTACCTTACAACTTTATATTTACTTTTCAGTCTTATCAATTTGACCTTATAGGGGTGTGGCAAAATGCGCTAGATCCTTTCTCTACAAAACTAAAGGAAAATGAGGAAGAAAGAAAAATACGTTCTCTGAAAAGCAGAGAACGAAACGCCATTTTATCATACTAAAATTAATATCGAGAGATATCATAATATTTATGGTTCACTTTGAAGGGGGAAAATCTCTCAGGACAATTCGTATCCTGAGATTATAAAGTTAAAGTGGTTTTGGGAAATGTCCTGCATTGAGTGGGTGGTTGGCTGGTGATCTGCTCTGGTTTGCTCGTTCTTTCCAATGAAACATCAATCTGTTGGTGGTTGGTGGGTGATGTGCACTGGTTTTTCTCCTTCTTTCCCATCGAACATCTTTTTTTTCCTTATCTCTCCTTCTTTTCAGTGCACGACTCTCTCTTGTAAAATCACCTTTATTTTTTTACACCAGTAAAAATAATATTATCTTTTGCGCAAGATGATGTGGCGAGCCAGGCGTGATCTCCTACGTTGAGTTAACAGAGAGGGCGAACTGGTGTGTTTAGTTCATAAGCAGAGTCGAAGGATTTACAGATGTCGTGAATTCTGTGGCAACAGGGTGACATCAAGCGCTCGTGAAAAAAATTGTGTAATGAAACCGAAGAAACTGACATTTTCAGCCTGTTGGGTAATTTTTTTTCGGGGGGTGGGGGCAGTCTCAATATCGTAAAAGTCCATTTTAAAACACATCTATGTTGGGATTTTTACCGGGAAAACGCTTAACAAAAGCACCAACAAATATAACATTGCAATTTTTTAAAGACTCTACAGCTTTGAAAATCACTAAATTTGGAGGACAATTTTCTCGTTAGTCTTAACTTTGATACCAGATAACTCAGAATCTTTCAATCGCCGTCTATTTAAATGCAGATGGGTATCTTTTTCACCTAAAGCAAAATAAACGAATATGCTTTAATATTATCCCAATAACTCCAAATGCCCAAAAATTTGCCAGCGTCTGATTCCACCGCGTTGCGACATGCCACACTTAAGTTTGTGAAGGCACAAGCTGTCGCCGTTGGTGAGATCGCTATAATTGTTGCCGCTTGAGCTGCCCCCGCACGTTTTACCGGCGGGTGTGGTGTGGCGGTTTAGCGTTTCAACGTCGCACGCAAGAGACTTAAGTTTGATTCCCGGGGTGTGGGGGAGACTCTTATCGAGTATCTCGGTCTTTCTGCCGTTATGTTGTATCCGTCTCGACACAGGTTGGCGCTGATAGGCACTGTCGAAAGAGTCCGCCGTCCAACAGATCTAGATTGTGTTTAAGGGGTTATAAAAATACCTACTTGTAAAAAAAAACCCAAAAAACAACACTCGTGCAGAACACGCCTTTGAGTGTAAGTCCATGGCCGATAGGACCAATTCTTCTTGGTGGGCATGCTTGAAAGTTCCGCATTCAACCAACTTAAATTCAATTCAAGAACGCTCTTTTGAAGCTTTGATCCAAGCCCATCGGTATATTAAGCCAATATGATACCAATAGGGGGCCATCGGTTCTATAAGGCAGTATGATACCAGCTGGGGCCATCGGCATATTTTACCAGTATGATATCAACCGGGTTAAAGTTAAAGGCCCACCTGTAGTAGTCCTTCGTTAGTTAATCCAATATATAGTGGTCCATGTTATACGCCTCCAGCGACACGATTTTAAACATTTGAATTAAGATATAAAATATATATATAGTCTGTGTGTGAGGGTCAAGCGCATAACCGTGTTACACCACAGACGTTGTTCTGTGTTAAACTTGTCAGAAAAAAAAGGAAAAGTATACACAGACGACATTAAAGTTGCGGAATTCACTCCCGCTGCGTTTAAGAGAAAGCGCCTTCATTGTCGGCATTCAATACTGGTCAAAACACACATTCTTTTAGACTTTAATAGGTGGGTGATTGGCGGGTGCTCTGGTGTGGTTTGCTCCTTCCTTCCTATCAAATATCTATCATCCTTATCTCCCCTTCTTCTTTTGTTATGTTTGTTACTCACTTGTAACACCTCTAATCTTCTGGCGCTCATTTGACCTTATGCAGTTGCGAGGGCCGTAAAACCTCTACTAAAGCTAAAACTAAAAGACTTTAATACGATGAAGTTTGACCCCGAATATAACTATCCAGATTTTTTCACGTCTGTCAAAAGTTTATGGTATCGGACATTTCTCGATTTTGGTACATTGAGAAACTACAAAATGAATGCAACCACTACTTTTACAACATCAGAACAAAAGTAGCAACCACTCTAAGGTGTTTTCAAGTGTAATTCAAAGGCCTGCCATTGCATTGGTGTAATTGTGAGTATTGTGGGGCATTGTGGGGAAATCAGGAACTCATCGAAACATTGAAATCGAAGAAACTTAACATTTTCCCTCCTATTCTTTTGTTAGGGGATCAACGCTTGTTATGTCCATTTACAAACACATTCCTGCACAGATCAGATTTTACTGAAAAATGTTAATCAAAGACAACAACAAAATATTTATTTGCAGTTTCTGTGGACACCACAGTTTTGGAAGTCACCAAACTTTGGCGGCCATTTTTTCGCTAATTTTACATCAAACACCAGATTGACCCACCTCCTTCAATTGCGAATTTCGACTTCTATTCAAGATGCTCGTCTTGGATAGTGTCAGTAGAATATTTTTAGAAATACAAGTGGGGGGGATTATAATATTTCTTTAAAACACAAGGGGGAGTGAGTGTCATTATAATATATTTTTTTAACAAGGGGGAGGGGGGTGGCGGCAGGTAAAAGTTGTTTGTACAGATGATTGTCTTGGGCAGGTGACCGTTAAAACTAGTCTTAGTTTTAGTTTTAGTAGAGGTTTTTCGGCGCTCGCAACTGCATAAGGTCATATGAGCGCCAGAAGATTAGAGGCGTTACAAGGGAGTAACAAACATTAAAAAAGAAGAAGGGGAGATAAGGACGATAGAAGTTTGATAGGAAAGAAGGAGCAGACCACACCAGAGCACCCGCCAACCGCCAACAAAAACTAGTCTGACGGTGTGCTATGAAATAGATTTTTAAGTTCATGAATCGGGCTCAAGTCACAGGCGTGTGTAGTGTAGCGCCGTCGCACTCAAGAGACCCGAGTCGGATTCCAGAGTGGGGAGAATTTTCATTGAGTATCTTGGTCTTTCTACTGAGACGCTGTGTGCCTATCAACAGCCCCTTTTGGCCCTGACGGGCAGGGTCAAACAGCCCGACTCCTAAAAGATCTAAAGTGTGTCGTTGGCTGCATAAACCATCTACAATTACAAGATATTATATTTGAGGCAGCGTGATGGAATCAGGCTCTCGTCAATTTTTTAGTATATAGAGTTATTGGTATCATCTTAAAGATTGTTCACTTGTCTTTGGGGATGAAAAAAAAATCTATATATCTTGAATACAAGTCGACATATTTGTGAATGAAGGAGGTGGGTCACCTGTTTTCAGAGGTAGAATTAGTGAGAAAATGGCCGTATTTCCTTAGCTTAAGAGTCCGTGGTAACTGAAAATGTACATTTTGTGTGCCTTTAATCAATGTTTTTCACAAAAATTCACTCAGAAATGAATTCTTTAATGGGCGTGAAAGGTGTTGAGCCCAAAAACAAAAATTTGATAAAAATTCACAAACCTGCGGAAAAAAGCAAGTTTCTTCACTTTGGTTATTTTGACGAGAGCCTGAATCCACCACGCTGCCTCACATATTATTATCAAAGACTCATAAGGAAGGGAGATAACTCACTGATCAAAGCCCGGGTCTGTTCCGTGGTGGTTGAGGGAAGATTTGATGTGACGTAACATGGAGGACTCCAACAAGACCATATCCTTGATCTTGTCCAGGGAGGTCACCACGTCACACAAGGTCAGGGTCACAACAGACGACAAGGCCACAAGGGCCATAAAGCCATTCAGGAAGGCCGCCATTACAACAGCAACTACTTGTCTCTTACAGTCAATCACCAGATTCCTCTTGATCTGTCCAGCAGGCAAAAAAAACGCTTCAACCTGTTCTGTCCAGTAGGGGTGCGTGAGTTAGAGCAGAATCCTGTTGGAGTACAGACTATTTAGTTTAGACTTAGAAAGAGTTTCACGGCTGTTGCAACACGTTATGAGTCAAGGTTTTTTAAATGCGATTCTTTGAATATCTTGATAACGACTCCAAATAATCTTATGATTTTAATAGGTCAGAAAAAAATTTGGTTTTTGATCCCATGGTCTTAGTAACCCAAAAAGGCCAAGAATGTCAGGGGAAAAAACTCTGCAATTCAAGGGTAGCAATTTATCCGGGTAAGTCTCGCCACCCTACGGGGACACAGTGTATCTATGTACTATTTCATGCTATGCCACTGACTGGATTTACATTAAAACCAAAGTGCGTCTAGCTTTCCACCTCCCTCCCTCCCTCCCTTCCCTACACACACGATATGACACAAATTCACATGAATTAATGTGTACACAATCAGCTTGAGCCTACCGTGAGTCACGTAGGCACGACGCGCCTCAAGCAATGACTAATGTTTTACTTCATTTGATTTTTTCTGCTTTCTTGTCTGTTTGTTTTAAGATTATGTCGATGGTTGAACTGCTGTTTTAGCCGAGCATACAATATGTCCGAAAGCTAAGACATTTTTTTACGATACATTATATGAGACCGCACTCGAATGGGGATTATAAACCTGGAATAGCCGAAATCTTGTTATAACAGAGATTGCTATAAGTAGGGTGCACTGTAGATGGGTATTTTCATCAAAAGCAAGGCAAATGAATACGCTTTGGTATTATAAGCCTACAAATAAATCCATGAAATATGCCCGAAACTTGGCGAACACTTGAATCCACCGTTTGGTAACACTTTTTTTTTCTTTTTGATCAAACCCATAGACTTTCTTCGTCCATCAATTATTCGGAATCTTATCGTAGCGTAGAAGCTGTCTTGGTATCTTGGTAGATTGACAGAAACAGTTTTGGTTTACACACCTTGTCAGGAGAAAATCAGTAAGTAAGTAAGTAAATGTTTGGTTTTAACGCCCCAATAAACACTAAAACTATGAGGTAATTATGAGCCGCAATCTCCGAATTTAACGCCAGTTTCCGATAGGATCGGGCAAATAAAGGATTGATAGCCTTGAAAATTCCACAAAACGACCCCAGTTGAATGGGGGTCCAGCCTGGGATCCGAACCAAAGACATCCGTCCGTAGTCCAGCATAATATAATCTGAGCTAATGGAGCGCTCCAGTCGAAAACTTGATACACAAGTGTTTTCGTATGTACATTTAACAAACAAAATTGCAAAAGTTAGAAGAAATTATAAGCAGCTTGCATCGAAGGTTTCAAAGAAATGTTTTTAAGTTTCTGAGATCAAATTATACAGAACGTCGTTTAATTTTTAGAGTAATCCACAAGCATCTCGATAGTATGGTTTTTGTTACAGTATGTGCATGCGTGGGAACGTGTGTGTACGCGTGTGTGCGTGCGTGCGTGCGTGCGTGCGCGTGTTCGTATGTGAGTGCGTGTTTACCAAAGTATGAACACAACTTAGATCATTTAGTGGTCGGCATACCATACTGTACACTGTATACAAATGCATTTATTTTTTGCTGTCTTCCAGCACTAAACAAATGGATATTTTTTTCATGAATAGATGAACTCGCAATAATTAATTAATTAATTAATTAATGAAAAATGACTAAATAAAGTCAATCCCCAAATAAAAAAAATCACAATTGGCCAACCTTTCACGAGAACTCTCCAAGTTTTGTTTTCTTTGTTTCGGTCAACACAGTTTTGTTTTCTTTTCTTTTTCTGCTTTTTAATGACTTCTTATTGATTTCTAAAAAGAACACAGTGACGAAAAGAACACCACTATAAATAGATTATGAATACTGAAAAGAAAGCAATGATTCCTCAATGCAATAACGAAACAATACCTGGTTCTTTTCCCTATGTGTGACTGTTGATCTTTTCCAAGTCTTGGCTCCTTCTTACCCAGCCAACGCCCTCTCTCTCGCTCTCTCTCTCTCTCTCTCTCTCTCTCTCTCTCTCTCTCTCTCTCTCTCTCTCTCTCTCTCTCTCTCTCTCTCTCAGATATGCATCTGTGGTGGCGTGATTTGGCACTCCTGTGCAGAGAGAATGTATATTGAATTTCTCGGTTCTTTCTACTGGGATG
>NW_004797982.1:389330-392569 GCF_000002075.1 Aplysia californica
CCCCACTCTCTTTCTCCCTCACCCCTCACAAAAATAATGACACGCATCATGGTAATTGTCAGGACAAAGGTTGGGGAAAAAAACTTGAAATGTGACTATGAGAGTAAAAGTTACTTCTTAGATCATACAATACATGCACGTTTAAAAATGAAAACTTAGCTTAGATGTACCTGCTCTGTAGCCTGCTTTAAAAAGAGTGATCAGAAACAGGATTATGTCTTGTCAAATGCAAAAGCGAATTAGACAGTGTCATTAGTGGCAGTAATCCAAACGGCTCTCTAATCGGAAGAAGAAACGAGGGAACACCGCGGGGCATTGTACCAACGATCTTTGATTGTACGACTGAGTGTTGACGTCATAATATATTATTTTTAGCTACGGGGTTTCATTTTGTCCAAGACAACCTACAATTTACAAAAAAGGAGCCCTGTACCTTGCGTTATATGTGCCCAACTGCCTGAAATACATACTTCTTGATCGTCTTGATCGTTTTTTGTCTTGAAAGAAGAAAAGCTTGAGAGTACAACGATACTAAACATGTTATGGTGACACGGAGACACATGGTTGTTGTCACGTTCCAATTATGGGCTAATTTGAAGAAAACGCGCCAACTTTTGGAAAGGGTGCCCTCAGGAAAACGTCTATAACAGTGAATTCTAGTCTTTTTTAGAATGAAGCATCAAGCGATATCAATTCTTTAGACATTCAGGTACCCCAAAATGTACAAAGTTAAAAATCGAATTTTTGACCTAATCATCGTGTTTTGCAGACCCGTGTCATGCCTTAGTACAAACTGAGAATTTCATAGTCAGTGAGATGTATTTCTGTTCCTGCGGTGTCGATGTGTTTCCCGATGTGTTGTGAATGTTTGTATAGGATCAAGTGCTGACCAGAAAAATGTGAATACTCTTGCGGTCGATTTATCGCTTCCTTTCGATCGTTTTGTCCCTCAAGAAAAAGATTGTATCGTTCTCCCGTATTATCCAATTTTACGCTCTTCTACTTGGTTAGTTACTGTACCCTGAAATGAAGGAAATGGTTTCATTCTTTTAGCGGAAAGCTCAACAGCTAGAAGGAACAACAATGGAGATATTGAACAGCCCTGCCTTACTCCAGTATTCATTTGGAACGTATTCGATACATGATCAGAGTTCTTTACACGTGATAATCTTCCAGTTCTTAAAATCGTAATCTATTTTATGAAGTTGCGATAATCCCTTGCCCATTTATATGAGATTGACGCCATCTGGTTAGGAGGAAAAAGTGCGTATGATAGAGTCCAATAGTGTATTACATGCATACAAGTATGACAAGTAACTGTTACGGATAGAGATTCCAGGATTATAGATGTAAGTCATTGATCTGAGAGCAGTGATGATTTTAGAAATAATTGTGGTGATGAGTGATGAAGTGGGATTGCGATTAAGTAATGTTAGCGTTAGTCCTATCTTCCTTTGCTTCAATGAGTCACGAGGAACGTGGGCATCCTCTAACCCGTTCCCTACTGAAATCCAATTTGTCTTAACATGTCTGGAATACTAAGAATTTTAATCGAATTGAAAGCCAAGGAAGATTACAGACACACCATAGATTCTCTGATATTTCAAAAAAGATCCGTTATTTATCCAAGCATTTTAGCAATATTCCTTACTTTAAAAAAAACTACCTCCTGTTCCCCAATTAACGTGAAAATAAGTGCGTTTAATAGTGTTGATAATGAATGTAGTCATCATTAATGAAGAAGATTGGCCTCCAATTACCAAGTGCGTCTGAAAGCAGTACCGTTGCGTTTTTAATAAGTGTAGTTACAGCTAACTTTTCTAATGGAGGGGGGGGGGCAGGGTTCTGAGAAGCCAAAATCAAAACATTCTATTAGAGAGAATTTTCTTCTTCCTCCTCCTCCTCCTCCTCCTCCTCTTCCTCATCATCATCATCATCATCATCATCATCATCATCATCATCATCATCATCATCATCAATCAACATCATCACTGCCTTTCTCACTCTGCATTAGATTTCTCTTGTCCTCTAAATCCTGTTCAAAGATATGAAAACCCCCGGGGCAGTGCCACTGACTGTAGTGTCTTTAGGCCATTCCCAAAGGGGGGACATTTCTCGTTCAAGCACAGTAGAATTGTAAATGGGCTGATTCATGTCACGCTCATAACTGTGCCTGATCTACAACAGGGAACTGCTGCTTTTTCTTTCTTAATCCTTACTATTGTCATTTTCCTCTACTTCTTTTGTATGTTTGTCACTCTCTCTTGTATCCCGCTATTTCCGGGGTGCCTTGATAGTCGAAGCGGACCTTGTGCTGTTGAAGCTAGAGAGGTGAGCAGAATAAGTCTGATTCCCTGTGAAGACTTCTCTGTTGACACCAGCCTCTTGGTGCTCATATGACCTTATGCAGTTGCAAGCGCCGTAAAACCCTCTACTATAAAAAAGATATGAAAGCAGCATGTGCCTTTCCTAAGCGGGATGTCATTTCAGCTGCTGTCAGCTACGCTCCCAAGATATTGCATCTAAATTTTTTATGTAACACGAAGCAGGATGACTCACTACAGGTGACTTCAAGTTATTTTGACTATGATATTTTCCAGATACAGAATATTCAATTTGCAGGCAGAACGTTGTAATGTTCAACAAAATCTGTAGAGTTCAAAGTCAAAATTCCCTTGGTGTGTGCTTTGGTATTATCGTCTCTTGTTTCCTATAATTCTTTAAACCTATCTTGCTTTCTTGTCATACAATGAGTTCAACTCACTTTTCTTCATTCAGTTGTGAGTTTCTTGAAGCTCTCGCCTGTGAATCCATTGACATGCATTACCAAGGTTCAAAACCCATACCCTTTGAAATAGGTATTCTACCACAGTTCTTTCAATTATGTATTCTACCATCATTTCCTCGCACACCAAATGGGTACTCTACTACGGGTAATGGATAACGTGGGTTGTTGGCAGGTGCTCTGGTGTGGTTTGCTCCTTCTTCCCTACCAACCATATGTCGTCTCTTACTCCCTTCTTTAATATGTTACTTTCTAGTAACACTTCCAATTTTCAGTGCATTTCAAATTGTGCTGCAAATGCCTAAAAGCTTTGACTAAAAACTAAAACAAACATTGGAAAATATTGTCAAAATGTGGGTGTTTGGCCACTGATAGCTCTAGGCAGACTAATCCACAACTCCACATCCTGCGTTCTGCTCAGTAAGTTTCGAAATGATTTGGTCTGTCGGGGGGG
>NW_004797982.1:393634-399058 GCF_000002075.1 Aplysia californica
GGTGCAAGGCACGTCTTGTGTTGTTTTATAATAACGGATCGCAAACTTTAAGATGGAGTATATTGAATACTCATGAAATAAGTTAGAAAGATATCGTGGTGCCATATCGATACAGCACAATACTGCAACTTTGTAATAAACTCAGGCTTTAACGGGGAGCCAATATGGCTGTCAAAGCAAATGTGCAGTGTGTTCTCTTGTCGGCCTTTCGACAACAACTCTTACAGAATGGTTCTTGAATATTTGCAGTTTATTCATTAGTTCGGTTGATATGTTTATAAAGTTGCAATAGTCACTACGAGATGATACAAATGATGACATCAGCGCCTTACGAGATGTCTCACTTTTAAAAAAGGTGCCATCTGTGCAATTCTTCGAATCTCTAAATTATGTAGCCTTACCTGGAATTTAGACTTAATGGTGCTTTGACAATTTGTTGTCAAATATACATCCTGAGTGTTTTTTGCCTTTGCTTTAAAAATAATTTCTTCATTTCTAGCAACAAGATGATCAGTCCAATCAAATCATGTCACCAAAGACTTTGGTCACATATCTACTATTTTTAGCCTAATGGTTGGTTGTTTAACCTTAGTCAGGCTGGATGTCATCCAGATCTTGATTTCGTCTGCTCATGTTGTCATACTCTGAGCTATTAAATGCATGTTGCCTGGCTTTGAGAACATGTGGCGTCGGTGGCCTAGTGGTTAGGCTACCGGACTCTTACTCATGAGGTTGCTGGGTCGGGGGTTCGAGCCGTGGGCCCGATGTTGTGTCCTTGGGAAAGGCACTTTACACGAATTTTCCTCACTTCACCCAGGTGAAATGGGTACCCAGCCATAGACAGTGAAAGATCTGGTCAGTATGTTAGTGTTTTACCGCATATAAATGGCTGCTTGCACTGTATGCTTCCCAGGAAGTTGAGTTTGTTTCAGAATGCTCTCAGGTCCGCTGTGGTAATAGTATAGCTTGTGAAGCGTATAGAGCTTGCTGTTAAGCGGGGATTTGCGCTATACAAACGCTACCTATTATTTTTACAGCTGGGTGTCATCTGTGTACATGTTATAGGAACTATCGTGACGTCTTATGGTGAAACTGAGTGGTGTTGTGTACACAGTGTATAACAGTGGTCCCAACACAGGGGCTCTCGTGGTCTGGAGATTAAGATGTTCGCCTCTCATTCAATAGGTCCCGGGTTCGTATCCGGACAGCGACGGAAAATTTTCTTCTCTAAAAAAATTCTCCTCTCACATCTTTCCCTGCTCTCCAACAATGCAGTGTCGTTTGCTTTCGTCTCCTTTTTTTGCCCCCACCCCCTTGCCTCCTTTGTCCCCTCTTCTGGGCTCCTGACGCTTTCTACAGCTTTTCTGCTGCTATTCCTTTGCTCCTTCTTACTGCTACCTTTCAGCAACACACCTTATCTTATGATAGGTAAGATCTACACTTAGCCTTCTCGGATAAGGGCGAAAAATGTCGGAGGTCCCTTGTGCATGTTACGCTCGTTGAAGATCTCTTGGTGGTCCTAAAATGCCTACCAATTAAACATGTTTAATGTGTCCCACACGCTCATTTGACCTTATGCAGTTGCGAGAGCCGTAAAACACTAACCAAAAAAAAGAGAGAGAGACACCCTGTAATTAAATCAATAAGCTGTACATAGCTGACTTTTTCCGCTCACAAGAACAGGCTGTGGACTTCCAGATAGGTATGATTTGAACCACTCAAGAACATCACCAGATATTCCAAATGCCTTACCAACCTTTCTAATAAAATGCAGTAATCGATAGTGTCAGATATTGCGCTTGAGCCCAACATTGGGGGCATTGAAACGTAACCTGCATCTGTTGCACATAGGAGATCATTGTAAACTTGTTTACGCAAATTGGAAGCACTCCGTCCTTGGCGTAAATTTGAAATCGGTCTACTTAAGTTCTTAAGCTCACTTGATGGTAGAGATTTCTTCTTGGGTAGTGGCACTACCACCGCCTTATGTTTACAACAAGAAGGTACAGAGCCTGAGTGGAGCGAGTCATTTACAATGGCAGTTCTTACAGCTGCAACATTGTCTAAAATGAGTTGTTAATATTGGCGTAGGAATTGAAACAAAAGCACCAGCTCTTGTAGTAGTCCATGTATTAAGCATGATACGACACAAACCAAACAAATTGCTTTTTTGTCATGAAATGTATTTATTGGTTCTAGATTTCAGTCAAAATCTGTTAGCATTCGGTAAAATTTCTTTCTCAAGATGCATAACATAAAACTTCAGGAAGGAAAAAAAACTGTTAGAGTTGTAAACCCACCAACTGTGCTTGACTGTAATTCAACTAAGATTAATTTTTTTTCTTTTTAACTCCAGTTAACAAGTTACTGGCATCCATCAAGAAAAATATCTTCAAGAATAATAGAAATATTTCATTTCAAATTGTTTCATGTTCTGTTCTTTTTCCCTGTTGAGTAATGCTTTCAATTGGCATGTATTCAGTACGTTCTGAATGTCCTTTCCTCCTAGTATCCCTTTTAAAGGACAAATTTTTATTTACAATTTTAAGTACCAAAAAACATAAAATTTTGCGAAATGAAACACAATGTGTGTCTGTTATATATAAGTTTGTTTTTTTTTTAATTTATGGAACGTCAGCAAAACATGGGTTAATGGCATTATCCAAAAATATATAACATTCAGCATAAACATACAAACATATAAACAGCATACTATATGTATAAACAGAGTGAAAAAACTATAGAGTGCTCTTAAAAAAGAAATTTTAAAACCGCATGCTGTTATGGTGAAATCGCAATAAGATGCTCACTACTGATTGAATCAGGTTTTGATGAGGCCACAGTTCTCGCTCTTTACATTGCTCTGTGGTGTAGTGGTTCGGCGTCTCGCTGTCGCACGCAGGAGAACCGAGTTCTGTTCCTGAATGAGGATGAGTTATAGTCGAATAGTCTCGTTCTTTTGATGAGATTTTATATCCTTTTCAGCTTGAGTTGATCTTGACGGGAAGCATTGTTGTTGTTCATGTTTATGTTTTTGTTGGGGGGTTTTTTGTTGTTGTTTCTGTTGGGGGGGAGGGGGGTGGAAAGTTCACGAGGTGTCCTTCTTTCCAATACTTTACGAACTTACTCTCATTTCAGACTCTGGTAAACAGTGGGAAAAAGGAGGTCTGTCGTCAGTGGCATCTGTTATATGTTGGCAGAATGCTTTATGGGTTGTTTGGTAGAGGTCTGTGCAGGAAACTGTTGAAATGTTTTACCTATCGTTTCGACTGAGCTTCCTTTCCAAAATGATTTTCCCGTCTTGGTTCTTTGCTGTGTGGTCTGGTAAAGGGTTTTCCTGTGCCCTCATGCAGCTGCTTCCTCTGCCCCTTCTGTCAAACTGTTCATGGATTCCTTCTTGCCTTTTCTTGGTGATCTCTTGACATCTTTAGCTGATATCTAGTGCTGTTCGAGCGCACTTGCTCTCGATCCTCTTGTTCAACTTTCATTAACCTCTGCCTTCAGTTGTCTTCTATTCACAGTCAAATCCAGGAGTGTTGGCTAATCCATTACATGCACCAATTTCCTCTTTATAAGTACTACTTGATGTATTGAAGAAAAGACTTCTTTGGCCTTGGTCCAGTGTGCCTCCACCTCCATATCCTCTCCACCTACATCGGCAAGAGATTGAAATCTGTGCAAGTGCAGCTGAAACTCTTTTATCTTTCGTTCGTCTGAGAGGCTCCCTTAGAACTTCAGTCTTTTGGTTCCTCTTCTGATTCCGTGCTTTCTGAGACAACGCTTGAGTTTTGCTAGCAGCAGATGATGATCCGATCCAACGTCTTCTTCTCTCGGTACTATGACATCTTCCAGTGAACGTCTGAAACGACGAGAGATACAAAATTTATCATTATCAAACTGATTCTCAATTACCCTATCTGGTAAAACGCAGGTAGCGTTGTGAATCCTCTTGTTGAGAGGGGGGGCAGAGCCTCCAATGACAAAACTGTTGAAAGCACATATCATTTGCAAATTGCTCACAGTTCTCATTCATTAGTCCTGAGCCACGTTGCCCCATAATTTCCTCATAATCTAAGAGGATTTCAGATGTCGCTGAAATGCTCTATAAAACCCAACTGGAAGTCCATCGGTTCCTGTGGTCCAGCCATTTTTCAAGTATTTTTAGGCTGCTGTAACGTTGTCCTCTGTAATAGGATCATCAGACATAGCCGCCTCCGGTTCTGTCAATGTAGGCAGTTCTCAGTTGTGCACAAATTCCTCCGTGAATTCTTTCTACATTTGTTCGTTATCCTCCTCGCTCCTTTTGGACAAATTGCAGACATATTTCCTTAGCTATCCATATTTAACTTTCATTTGCCAAACACTCACCACTAGCACAATTTTAATAAAACTTCACATAAATAAACTTCAACCATGAGGGCGTTATAGAATTGTCAGTATTAAAAAAAACGATCAATTTGGTCGAATTGTTTTTAATTCAGCCAAAATTGACTGAAAGTCAAAACTTTGCAACTTCTCTTAAAATCAACCATTTTACAGTTCTATTTCAAATAGACACGCATCATAGAACAAATTAATACAAAACTGATATTGCTAAATAAATTCAAGGAAGGTGTTCACTATTTAAATATCCATGTGACGACCGTTTCTTTCCACACTAGCTCCAATTCGCAACTGGAATTTTTTAATAACCCTATGACATGTTCCTCAGTCGATTTTTTTCGGACGCTCGGTTCAACACTGAGTTTTAACTGATCGATTGTTTGTGGGTTATTTCCCAACCCAACCCCAAACTAATAATTTAAAGGGCATAACTTTGGAAGGGGGGAGGGGTGGTAACCATTCATTTGTAGGTTTCGGCTTATAGTGCATTCCCTAAATTTTCTTGAGCTCCTTGTATTCATCCTTGGTAGAACAGATTTCACATATTATTAAATCACAGTAGTCGGAACCAGTAGGAGGACTATTGTTCAATATCTATATTCCCTTTCCTAGTTTAAAGAACGCGAATTCAAAAGTGGTGGATACTATCTGGTGATCATTGAAACCGATTCTTGTCAATGACTATGTTTTGTTGTTGTTGGGTTTTGTTTTGTTTTTGTTTTGTTTGTTTTTTGTTGTTTTTTTTGGCTTTGTTTTTGTTGGGGGTTTTTAAATTGTGAAATAAGATTTATTAATTATGCTTGCTTTTCGATCGCCAACGAATTTTTTTGTTTCAAGGGAAATAATGATCAAAAGAAATTACACAAAAAGATTGTCTTTATTACTTCCCTTGATATACAGTCTTCGTCATGTGAAATGGTGCCGGGGATAGAGAGAAAGAGAGAGAGAGAGAGAGAGAGAGAGAGAGAGAGAGAGAGAGAGAGAGAGAGAGAGAGAGAGACAGACAGACAGACAGACAGTCTGACTGACTGACTGACTGAC
>NW_004797982.1:401522-402707 GCF_000002075.1 Aplysia californica
AGAAGAAGAAGAAGAAGAAGAAGAAGAAGAAGAAGAAGAAGAAGAAGAAGAAGAAGAAGAAGAAGAAGAAGAAGAAGAAGAAGAAGAAGAAGAAGAAGAAGAAGACTATAACACTACAACTACTACAACTATGTATAATGCTACAACAGAGTTCGTTCCCTTTCGTTGGGCTGTCTACTTCAAAAAATAAATTCCAACTCATCTATTGATTTGCCTATACAATAGTAAGTTTATGTGCTATTCCGTTAGGCCAGCGACCAAAACAAGAATATATAATTATGTATAACATTGTACCAGTTGGTTTCTCCATTTCAAAATATAAAATATTAACTTCTAACCGTTGTCTGGCTTAGATAGATAAATAGATAGATAGGTAGATAGATAAATAGATAAATAGATAGATAGATAGATAGATAGATAGATATGTGTTTGTTTTATGTGTTTGCGTGCATGCGTGCGTAGGTGCGTGCGTGCCTGAGTGTGTGTGTGTGTGTGTGTGTGTGTGAGAGAGAGAGAGAGAGAGAGAGAGAGAGAGAGAGAGAGAGAGAGAGAGAGAGAGAGCTTGTATTTGACTGCAACAATACCAGGTGCGTGCACTGTGCTGTCGCAATAACTATAGACGGCTGGGCCGATATTATTGATTATTTCTTTACAAGTGCTAGAACTGATACCTTCAGTTTTTGTACAGACAATATTAGGTTACTTCTGTGCTGGCAAGCTGTGCAAAAGTACAAGAATGCAAATACTTCTTGAATAGAAAAAAAGTATTTTATTCTACAAACACTTATACCCCCACTAGGTATCATTTCTTAAGCAGAAAAAAAAGTATTTTATTCTACAAACAATTGTACTCCTGTACCCCCCATTATAAATCTGTTCTTTTTTTTGTTTTTATTTTTTAAATTCAGAATAGAATTTCAATTTCGCCAAAATGTTCTTGAGCAGATTCAACAATATACCACAGATAAAGAAACTGCATTTTCTTTAAATCGAAATGTTGTGCTTAGTAAATGGGAAAACCTGGATGAGACTTTGGTAAAGTCACGTTCACACATCCTGACGCTTTGTCTGTACTGAGTGTATGTACTATGTTCGTTCATAATAATGTATTTTGTGTTCAGATGACAGTATACTGTCTGTGTGTGAGTGCGTGTGTATGTGTGTGTGTGTGTGTGTGTGTGTGTA
>NW_004797982.1:403625-406320 GCF_000002075.1 Aplysia californica
GACGAGGTCGTGGCTTTCCTCTAAAGTTGTAAAAACTGCATATATTGCACTTTTAAGAATGACTGCAGTTAAGTCTCTGCCATGTGCAGCCATGCGTTCTTATTATACTTCGTGGCGTGATCCTTTATCGCGCGCCCAAGGAGTCGCAGCTCTTCCAGCCTGGGGGTAGCCCGTCCCAGGAGCGGGAGATAATCCACTCAGTTTTTGGGACGCTCGGGCGAACAAATCCGCTGACGTCATACTGGTAAACATTTATTTCAATCACGGTGCACATTGATTGATTTAAGCCGTGCCGGTAAACATTTAAATCACTGTGCACATTGATTGATTTAAGGTAAACATTTATATCACGGTGCACATTGATTGATTTAAGGTAAACATTTATTTCAATCACGGTGCACATTGATTGATTTAAGCTGTGCAGGCAAACATTTCCAACAGGGTGCACTTTGATTCATTCAAACCGTGCTGGTAAAATTACCAAAAGGGTGCACTTTGATCTATTTTAACAGAACTGGTAAACATCTCAAACACGGTGTGGTAAGTCGTACCGGTAAACATTAACGGACTCTGTTCACACTGACTTATTTAAGTCGTGCAGGTTAACATTTCAGTCAAGGTGCACACTGATTTATTTCTTTTCATTCGTACCGGACCGGTAAACACTTCCAACACGGTGCACATTGGTTTATTTATCATTAATTCCATTTATTTAAGCCGTGCCGGTAAACATTTCAAACATGGTACTCATTAATTTAATTTATTTAAAGCATACGGTAAACATTTCAGTCACGGTGCGTTTTGCTCATTAAAACTTTATTCTTTCAAAGGCACGCCACAAGCTGCAAAGTTCTGTCTGCCATTTTTTGCCGTTTTGAGTTACTAAGACCATGATGTCAAAAACCAATAAATGTTCTATCTGTTCTATCGAAGTTGTTAGATTATTCGGTACGACTTACTCAAACATGTTGTGAAACTCAAAATATTTCACCTCAGATTACTCAAAACTAGGTACTAAGCAGATAGAACTTTATAATTCTAAGGCAGAGATATCATTCCTCAGAATTACAAAATTCTATCGGACATTTTTGGCTGTTTTAAGCAACAAAGTCCATGGCGTCAGAAACCAAATATCTACCTGCTCTGTCAAACTCGTAAAACTATTTGGAGTCGTTATCAAGATATTCAAAGAATTGTATTGGAAAAGCCTTCACATAATATTGTGAAACTCAAAATCTTTGCCGTCAAATCTCAAAACTAGGTACTGAGCTGATAGAACTTAGTAATTCTGAGGTAGCGACATGTAAGGGAGTATGTATGTAGAAGATACGTTTATGTATAATATACATGTATGTATGTCTCTGAAGAATGTATGTATGTATGTATGTATGTATGTATGTATGTATGTATGTATGTATGTATGTGTGTGTGTGTGTATGAAGATGATACGTTTATGCACGAGGTTGTTGACATTAAACTGACTATGCGATGCATGCGTCTCTATTCAAAGTACATTAATATGAAATTGTGTTCGAGTGTTTTTGTGTTTGTGTGTGTGTGTTTGTGTGTATTTAAGTAAGTGTGTATGTGTGTGTGTTTGTATAGGTAGTGGTGTGTGCGTGTATGTATGTGTGTGTTTGTGCGTGTACGTGGGTGCGTGTATGTATGCACGTGTGTGTGTGTTTGTGTGTGTGTTTGTGTGTGAGTTTGTGTGCGTACGTGCGTGTATATATGTATGTGTGTGTGATCTATGGCTGAGATTTAGAACGGTGCGTTCACCTTAGCCTAGTGTGGCGTACTCGTGCTTTACGTGGAGGCGGGGCGAGCCGGCGGAAATGACGTAAACGACAGCAGGATACGCCCAGCTGGTGCTGAATGGTGCCGCGGTGTGCGGAGTGAGAGAGAGGCCCAGGGCGGCTGGTGGGTGGCAGCTATGCCAAAGTCAGGAAGTTGTGGAACTGTTGATGTTGGACTTAGTGCAGTGCTGTGTTGGAGAACTGTTGGTGTAGGAGTTAGTGTCGTGCTGTGACATCTGGAGAGAATAATATGACTGAGAAAACCATTTATTTGTGAGTACTCCCAACTAACGTGAATTACAGGTACATTTCGCTGTTCATTAATTAGGCCTAAAGGTATAATATCATTTCCCTCTCCGTTAATTATAGGTACATTAATTGCAGGTATATTAATTATGTACAATTTGCTGTTCGTTAATTACATGTCTATTAATTACAAGTACATTTTGCTACTCGTAAATTACAGGTACATTTTTGCTGTTAGTTAATTACAGGATATTTCATTGTTCGTAAATATTTTAACAAGCTTATTTCGCTGTCCCTTAATTACAGGCACATTTTGCTGTTCGTTTAGTAGGCCGAAAAGTTTATAACACTGTTCGCACACATATTTCGTTGTACATTAATAGCGGTCACATTTCATTATTTGTTAAATACAAGCATATTTCGCTGTTCATTAATTACAAGCACATTTCGCTTTTCGTTAATTACTGGTATATTTCGCGGTTCGTTTATGACATATATTTTTCAATGTCCGTTAATTCGTTAATTACATATACTTTTCGCTAACGTGATCTTTTTCTCCTTTCTCGCAAAGAGGGCAGGTTTGGTTGGGAGAATTGGGTTCGGTCGGATAGGTGTGGTCTTGATTTTTTTCTTCTCGTCTTGTTTTGTTGGGG
>NW_004797983.1:0-1092 GCF_000002075.1 Aplysia californica
AGGCCATAGCCATCTTATCATATACAGGCCAATAGCCATCTTATCATATAGAGGCCATAGCCATCTTATCATATACAGGCCAATAGCCATCTTATCGTATAGAGGCCATAGCCATCTTATCATATACAGGCCATAGCCATCTTATCATGTACAGGCCAATAGCAGACTCCATACATTTCTGAATGCACAGCTTTTTATTTGAAAGCAATATTCCAATTTTTGTTATAAGAGTTATGATATTTCTACTGAGTCCGGTACGCAAGTCAAATCATCGTGCCAAAATGGCAGTTTTTGCCGCAACATGGATGGAAGTCTGGCGGGCTCCGACTCAACTCGTTTTATTTAGTTTTAGTAAGAGTTTTACGGCACTTGCAACACAATAAGGTTATATAAGTGCCGAAGATTAGAAGCGTTTCAAGAGAGTAACAAACATAAAAAAGAAGGAGGGGAGATAAAGATGATAGATGTTTGTTGGATAAGAAGAAGCAAACCACACCAGAGCACCCACCAACCACTCACACTTCAACCTATAGCTATTGGCAGTTCTTACCGGGGACAAACTTGTGTGTCGACTTGGACGAAAAAAAACCCCGGACAAGAACGGACGCCCACAAGTTATAAACCGCCTTTGAAATCCGACAAAGCATCCACCCGACATAAATGTAACACGTTGAGAGATCGAGGCAGTAGGAAGGGCAGTAACCCGCCCTGTCACAGACCTGTGTGTGTCAATAGACTTTTCCCACCTCGAGAACACAGTGTGTCGGTTGGGGGGGGGGGGCTGTATAGAGAAGGAAAGATATACAGAGAATTAGGAAAAAGGGAAAGAAAGGATAAAAGAGTAATGGAGAACGAGTTTTGTCCTGAGTAACTTTGGGACTCTATTGGGGAGGGGGGGATCTGTAGAGAGAAGGAAAGATACAAAATGTATACAGAGATTTCGGGAGAAAGAAGAGAAAAGATGAAAGAGTAAAGTAGGACGAGAGAGAGAGAGATAGAGTGGGGGAGGGGAGAGAGAGAGGTGGAAGGGGAGAGAGAAAGAGAGACAGACAGAGAGAGAGAGAGAGTGGGAGAGATGTGGGGGTGAGAGGG
>NW_004797983.1:1523-2975 GCF_000002075.1 Aplysia californica
TAATAATAATAATAATAATAATAATAATTGTTGCAGTTGTTGTTGTGAGCATTATGCCCTAGTTTAAGCTGATATTGCCATTGTTATTGTTGCTGTTATTGTAGCTATTACAATTATTGTCACAACTGTTTCAGCTTTTGTGATTTTTGGGGCCTTTGGTATTGCTCATATTGAGGTTGTTGTTGTTGTTGTTGTTGTTGTTGTTGTTGTTGTTGTTGTTGTTGTTGTTGTTGTGGTTATTGTTATTGTTATTGCTGTTGCTGTTATTGTTATTGCTGTTGTTGTTGCTGTTATTGTAGCTATCACTAATATTGAGTTAATTAATATCGCAGTTGTTGCTGCTATTGTTATTAAATTGTTTGTGCTGTTATTGTAGCTATTACAATTATTGTCGCAGGTGTTGTAGAGTTGATTAATATCGCAGTTGTTGTTGCTGTTGCTGCTGCTGTTGTTGCTCTACGTGCTCTTCCGTGCGTGCTCTTCTCTGCGTGCTCGCTGGAGCGAGAGATAAGTGTCTCGATTCACCGACCCTGTGGGAACCACAACTTCTCAGGGACATCCTGTCTTAGATCTCTCAGCTTTCATGGCTCCTTGCTCAAGGGGCGGACAGTGGAGGGGTTATAGTTATAGAGCTGGCTGGAAAACACAACATGATTCTTGTCTGTTCTTTGTGAATATTCTCATCAACGTTTTCTTTCTTCCTCTCGACTTTTTACGACATTATGTTTTGTGTTTTGTGTTTTGTGTTTTGTGTTTTGTGTTTTGTGTTTTGTGTTTTGACTTCCTCGTTTGTTTAAAAAATCTGGTGATTTTTTTCCTGTTGTTACTGATGTTGTTGGGGTGCGCTTTTGTTGTTGTTGTGGTTGTCATTGCTGTTGTTGTTGTTGTTGTGGTGGTGTTGTTGTTGTTATTGCTGTCGCTGCTGTTGTGGCTGTTGATGATGTTGTTGTTGTTGATGCCCTGTTGCTCTCGCAGTCCCTCTTTTGATCCTAAGGGTTTTTAATTATTTTATTTTTTTTGCTTTTCTCATAATAATGATATGTCTTTAAACAAAGTTTTACATTAAATTTCACAGAGAAATGTGTTCTTGAAAGACATCAAATATAATGAGACACACCCCCCCCCTCCCCCCACTCAAAAGCAAAAACAAAACAAAGAGAAAAAAAAAACGAGCAAAAAAACCCACACCCCAGCAAACAAAACCAAAGCGACAGAAAACAAATGTAATTTTCAAACTAAATGCTAGAGGGGCGGACAATTGTTGGTGTCTTGGTTGTCATTATTTTGACGAGCGCCTGATTTCTCCACGATGCCTCACACAATTAATCTTACAACGATGCTCACTCAAGACAAATTTGCCAGCGGGATGCACACAACACAACCCAACACAACCCAACACAACCCAACCCAACACAACCCAACCCAACACAACCCAACCCAACCCAACCCAAC
>NW_004797983.1:3332-4717 GCF_000002075.1 Aplysia californica
AACCCAACCCAACACAACCCAACACAACACAACACAACACAACCCAACACAACCCAACACAACCCAACACAACCCAACACAACCCAACACAACACAACACAACACAACACAACACAACACAACACAACACAACAGGTCCCGGAGGTTTTTCTTTCCTTCCATTACGTAAACAATGTGAGAGCCGCTCTCTCTCTCCGAGCACAGAAGCTGTGGATAGTTCAGGTGAAGAATGCCTCGATAGAACAATCTGGTGCCAACAAGTCAGGCCAATCGCGATCTTTGAGGGAAGAAAAAATGCTATTGTATCTGTTGTAGAATTCTAAAACCCTGGGTTAATTTTAGCAAGAATTTGTTGTTGCTGTTGTGGTTTTTTTTTTTTTTTACTTCGTTTTGTAAAGCTTAGTGTTTTACGGCACTTGCAACACAACAAGGTCATATAAGTGCCGAAGATTAGAGTTGCTACAAGAGAGTTACAAACACAGAAAAAAGGAGAGATAGAGACGATAGATATTTGATAGGAAAGAAGGAGCAAACCACACCAGAACACCCGCCAACCACCCCCCGCCACCCATATACAAACAAAGGGGCAGGCTACTTTGTTACAATTCCAGTAATATCCTGTGTTAGGATTTGAACCTGAAAACCTGTCCGTTCTATAAAGCCCGTAAACGTAATGCCTCTGTGCCAGTCGCGGAAAAAAGCGACCTCCTAGACGGGACGTTTCGGAACGTGTTTGTTTAGATAATCAGCTGCACTTTACTCTCTTTTTACAAATAAATATTTATGCTTTGTGGACAGGGTCATAATAACGGCACAATGTGCAACGGCAGCTCGCGACCGTGAAAGATGGAGGGTCATTACAGGTCAACCTCTGAGTCAGAGATGACACCTCCAGGTATCCAAGTACTTATGCTTTAGCCGGCATTATGTTGGGCTCTCATTTCCTAGTAGCAGTTGCAAGTGCCGTAAAACTCTTATGAAAACAAACACGAATAAAAAGGAAATGACAATGATTCTGATCAGCCCTAGTATGCCCATGTGCGTGCATGTTTGGGCGTGTGCATGCATGCATGCATGCACGCATGTAGTGTGAATGCAACCTGGATTGGGGGAGGAGAGGAGGGGAAGAAACAAGAGAAAGAATCGAGACAACTTCAAAAACAAAACGAAAAAAAAAACAAAAACAAAAAAAACCCCTTAAATAAATACACCTAGGGGCGGGAGTAAAAGAACGTATTAAGATGGAGAAAAAAGGGGATTGTTTGGGTGGGTTGAGTGGGGAGGGTGGGGGGAAGAGTGGAGGTGGAAAGGGGGGAAGGTACATAGTATTATAACGGACAGGAAACAAAATTGGGAATTGCGAAGAAGGGTGTGTGTGTGTGTGT
>NW_004797983.1:4962-7597 GCF_000002075.1 Aplysia californica
GAGCGGGGGTAGATAAATATGTAAGTACACACGACTCTGTGTCCTTGTCTGTGTGTGTCTCTGTGTGTGTGTGTGTGTGTGTGTGTGTGTGTGTGAGGGTGTGTCTGTGTGTCTGTTTGGCTGGCTGTATCTCATAAGATGTATTATTAGAGAGAGAAAGAGAGAGTAACATACAAAGAATAAAAGAAGGAGACATTATGACCACAGCAGATGTTTGATGGGAAAGAAGGAGCGAACCACACTAGAGCACCCGCCAACCACCCACACAGAGCCATCTGTATCACCCTCCCCCCAACACACACAAAAAATAGTTTTGAGTTTTCGTTCAGTGTTATTGCCTTCAAAGTTTGGAATACGACAAGACGTCTTTTCAACTGAGCCTTTGAACCAAGAGCGCAAAATAGGAAAGAATAATTTATTACGCGTTTCAAAAAGCGGCATGCTAAAGAAACCTGTGAGGGAATGCGGACAAAAGAGAGAGGAGATATTAAATGGACTGGCTGTGTCGGGGAATTAACTTGCAGGTCTTTGGAACGAGCCCCCGGGTAGCTTTACTAGCTCCACACTACATGACAGTGTGTAGGATTCCTTCAGAATATCTCCGGCCCACTCTTCACATGTACTCAGACCTAAATTTACATCTTTTAAAATACAAAAACGCAGTTTCTTAAAATGTGGTATCAGTTTCGTGTACTCAAAAGATATTTCACAAGCCCAAGACATATTTTGTTGTCGAATTTCGATTTCTAAAATAGAGTGAAAAAAAGAAGAAAAGAATCAAAATGTTGTTACGATAACTGTTTTAAAGGCTGAAACAGGTTGTTTGTCCCTCTCTCCTCAAAGAAAAGTTTGCTTTCTGGGCGTGTGCAGTATGTTTGACCATCTTGTCACCGATATGTGTCTTTGTTATTGTTGTTGTTGTGGTTGTTGTGGTTGTTGTTGTTGTTGTTGTTCCATCCACGTTCAGTTCTGAAAGACTGAAGGCTCTAGTGTCGTCAGTGAAGGGAGTGTTCTCTCCCCTGTCTATTCAAAGCCGACAACTTGTCGCTCGCTCAAAGGGACAAAAAGATTTCGTGAAAAGAAATTGTTGGAACGCCGGAGTACAAAGAGGAAACAGGAATAATTTGTGTCGTGGAAATTCCCAAGTAGGAAGAAAAAGTCGTTAAGGGCTTGGCGGTTACAAGGGCTTTTGGGCGGATTTGTTGAGGGATGGGTTCAAATCACGTGTAGGAGTTTGGTTGTTTGTGTAGAGTGTTCTCTTCGGCCGTCATTTCTGAAGCATCCACAACTACGAGCAAAGACAACAGGTGCGAGAAATTTAACAAGAAAATAAACACACCAAAAACCTAAGTTAGGAAAGGGAGCTGAAACCGTAGTCCCCTGAACATCCATGTCAATAGTAAACAACTGAAACAGGTGAAGGAGTTTTAATGTCTGGGCAGCACTTTTTCTGAAAACCGGTCCATAGACAGAGAAATAGTAAAGTATCACAGCGCACAATTTGTAAATGCCACAGATTAGAGGTGTTACTATAGAGTGACCTACACAGAAAGGAAGGAGGAAAGATAAGATAAAAAACGATAGATGTTTGATAGAAGAGAAGGGACAAATCATATAAGAGTCCCCGCCACCACCCACCCCCTACTATAACATGCAGAACACAGGAGAGAGAACATTTCCACAAACATCACAAAAACAGTTCTCATCCATCAACATTCTGCGTGCAATGCTGAATTTTAAAGTGCAAAATAATTGTATGCAAAGATTGCAAATTTACAAATGACAATAAACACAGATGAGACAAAAAACTGACTGTTCAGCATTAGTTTCCATGTCGATCCGGGCCCATTCACGGGAGGAATTTGTTGATCTCAACTCGTAAATTCCTGTTTTTATGTCACAACACCTGGGTACATATTATTCTGGTACATATTCTGACGGCATGACAAACACGGACTTACACACAGCCGGCTACACAGTTTAGTTGTAGTTTCAATAAAGAGTTTTACGGCAATTGCAACACAGTTAGGTCATGTACGTACCAAAGATTAGGGTAGGTGTTACAAGAGAATAACAAACAAAGAGAAGAAGGAGAGATAAGGACGACAGATTTTTTTATTGGACAGAAAGGGCAAACCACACCAGCGAACACACACCATCCACCCACCAGGCCATTCTGACAGACAGACACGTAAGGTTGTGAGTTCAAATCCCACCAGGGGCTCAACTTTGTGTCTTTGGGAAAGGCACTGAACTCCTCACTTCACCCAGGTGGGAATGGCGAAAGATCTTGTCAGTTCAGTTTGTAAGTTTTTGAGCGTGTGAAATCCGCAGCTTGCATTGTATGCCTCAAGGAAACCCAAGAATGTTTTTAAAGTTCTATGGTCTTCTGGGGTAATGATAGTTTTAAAGTGCACAGAGCTTGCTGCAGAGCGTGGGTATGCGCTATAAATTATGCAAACTTATCATTCAAGTGTTGAAAGGGGGTTTAAAAACCCTTATCCCGGCATGACACTCGATCGCGCCCACTGGAATTTTACACCACAAGGAATATGTCAAGTGTCGCACGGAAGAATGTATTCTTTATCTAGTTTTTTAAAAACTATTAAAAATCAACAACAACAAAAAATACCCC
>NW_004797983.1:12522-14209 GCF_000002075.1 Aplysia californica
TACACTAAACCAGCGATATATCTAGCTGGGAACAGCCAAGACAAAACAGAAACAAAAACAAAAAAACAACCCCCTCCCCCCCAAAAAAACCCAAAAAACAACAACAACTACCAGAAAAACAACAACCAAAAGAAACAGAACAAAAACAAAAACAAAAATAATCCGCTTTGCCACACACAGTCAGACACAGCCGGATGATGGAGTCAGGTGAGAGAGAAGTGTGTTGTGTGAAACAACCGCCCATTGTCCAGGGGGAAACGTCGCTGTCTTAGACAGATGGCCGTATCATCATCATCATCATCATCATCATCATCATCATCATCATCATCATCATCATCATGATCATCATCATCATCATCAGCATCAGCATCAGCATCAGCATCATCCGGAGCCTTGCCGACTGGCGTGAGCGATCATGGACCTCCACTTCACTCTGTCTTGCGTTGCAGCGATGGTGTCTGTTGTTCTTGCTGTTCCCAGCCATGTTGTCATCTTGTCCAGTATCTTTTCCCTCTGTCTGCCTCTGCCTGTCTTTCCATCAAACTTGTTTGTTGTTATAAAATTCTCCAATTTTTTAATCCGTTTTTTGACTTTATCATTTGTGGTGTGATCTTTGTATGAGATACCAAGGATGTTTCCGAAGCATCTCATCTCCACACCTTTGATCCTTCTTTCAAGGTCTGCATTCAAGGTCCAGGATTCACATGTACACGCATACAAAAATACTGACATGACCAGGGAACGCATCAGTCTGATCTTTGATCTGATGGTGATATTTCTGTCGTTCCAGAAGGCGTTCCTCACTCCAGGGAGACAAATCGGACTGGCACAGACGCAATTCGACTGACAGTGGGGTTTTCTTTTGTTGCTTTTTTTGGTTGGTGTTTTACGGCGCTCGCAACTGCATAAGGTCTTATGAGCGCGCGGGACACATTAAACTTTACCCAGTTCGTAGGAGATTTTGAATTTTGCCCGGGTGGCGGCCGAAGCCTACTCTTATCGAATTTAGACCACCAAAGGATCTTTAACGTGAGCAACTTGCACACGACCCTTCGACATTTTTCGCCCTTGTCCGAGAAGGCTAGGTGTAGATCTTTCCTACCAGAAGATCAGGGATGTGGCAGAAAGACAGCAGTAAGAAGGAGCTAAGGAGTAGCAGTAGAAAGGCTGCAGAAAGAGTCAGGAGTCCAGAGGAGGGGGCAAAGGAGGTGAGGGGGTGGGGGCAGAAAGTTGAGACGAAAGCAGACGACAGAACACTGCTAGAGAGCAGGAAAGGAGGTGAAAGGAGACAATTTTGGAGAATCAATTTTTTCGGTCGCTACCCGGATTCGAACCCGGACCTTTGAATGAGAGGCGAACACCTTCATCTCTAGGCCACGAGAGCCCAACTGACAGTGTGCACAGGGCATAACTTTACCCAGACAAACAGAGAACTGGCTGGTCCTACTGGCAGTACAATGAGGCTTTGTCTGAGACTCGGAGACCTTCAGAGACGGCGCCATCTCTCCGGCGGACAGGAATAATGATGGTAGTTTTTTCCCTCTCTGAAAGTCGTGTGATTAGAGGATGTCAGAATGAGGTGAATGTGTGGTATTGTGTGGTGAAAGATGGGTGTGTTAGATTTTACTTTTTGAATGTGAATGTGAATGTGAATGTGTGTGTGTGTGTGTGTGTGTGTGTGTGTGTG
>NW_004797983.1:14612-16045 GCF_000002075.1 Aplysia californica
CAATACAATTTAGTGCGCATATTTATAAGCCCGCCCGCCCTCCCAACCCTATCCACATACACACATCTTACCCATGCATAATCTGCCCAGCTCAGACCAGTCAGTTCCAGTGACCAGACGACCAGACGACCACATGACTAGATGACCAGCTGCTGATGACCATAGACAAATGACCAGACAGCCAGACCACTGGACAAAGGGACCAGGTCAGACGACTGAGCCGGGCGGTCAACAACAGACCTATCGATTCCCCCCTCCTTCCCTCTCCTCCTTTCATCCACCCCCCCCTCCCACACACACACACCTCCGGACTGACGCCGTCTGGTGCCCCGTGCCGGGCGGATAGATTCCACATTGAAAATGGGAAAACGGCAGTTTTGTATAATTTGGCCCTTTCTTTTATTGACAGCCAGTGTAGTTCTTTCAGAATTGCTGTTACGTGCGCTGATTTCTTTTGTTTCATTATTAATTTTGCTCCTTGATTTTAGAGTACTTGTAACTTTGATCGTTTTTCGGCCACCAAACCGACTAAAATAGCACAACAGTAATCTAACTTTGATAAAAATCAGTGTTGTTACTAATGTCTTGGCTGCTGCTTTAGTTAAATAATTTCGTACATTGCTGATTTTTTTTTCCAGCTAAAAATATACTTTTGCTGAGCTGGCTAAAGGGGTCAGTTCGATTTTTTGGATATCCGGATCAAAATCTGACCGTATTCCAACCACTTTTATAATTATTCATAAAAAACTATTGGTATATAAGGAGAGGGCGTTGACCTGTGAGCGCACAAGGTACTCACGTGGGCGGTGTGCAGACAAAACAACAGCGGGCCATAAACGTCACCTAAACGTCACCTAAACGTCACCTTCTCAAGCTAGGGACATAACTTTGTGCGTGTGGTCATTTCTTCTCTGGTGCTTTTAGTTGAGGGTCGATATTGACTGTGATGGTGTGGAGTGTGGTGTTTTGTTGTTGTTAGCCTTTTAGTGGTTTCCTTTATAATTTGTTTGTTTAGTTTTAGTAAGAGTTTTACGGCACTTGAAACACAATAAAGTCATATAAGTGCCGAGGATTAGAGGTGTTACAAGAGAGTAAAAAAGGAGGAGAGATACGGACGATAGATGTTTGATAGGACAGAAGGAGGAGAGATACGGACGATAGATGTTTGATAGGACAGAAGGAGGAGAGATACGGACGATAGATGTTTGATAGGACAGAAGGAGCAAACCATTCCAGAACATTTGTTTGTTTTTTTGCGAATTTATTTTTGTTATCTGTTGCCTTTTGATTTTTTTTTCCCTTTCTTTTAAAATTTTAAACCTTTTTTAAAATAAAGTATTTTTCTCCGGGATCGGGGGGTGGGTCCTAGTTGAACATATGGACATTCCCATAGAACTCACGTTCATAATGGCAGAGTGGAACGTTTCGCTTGC
>NW_004797983.1:17099-20808 GCF_000002075.1 Aplysia californica
CCACACACACACACTACACCTACTTACAGTGCATGTACATTCAAACCTCCAATCCCCCACCCCACCCCCAGGGCAGTGCCACTGATTGAAGTGTCTTTAGGCCATTCCCAAAGGGGAAATATTAACATGTTCTTATGCATAGTAGAATTGCAAATGGGCTGATTTATCAATGTCTTGCTCATACAACATAGGGGGAACTGCTGCTTTTTCTTTCCTCATCCTAACTATTGTCATTGTTTTTCTATTACTTGTGAACTGCTATTTCCGGGGTGCCTTGATAGTCGAAGCAGACTTTGTGCTGTTGAGGCTAGAGAGGTGAGCAGAGTAAGCCTGATTCCGCGTTTGGACTTCTCTGTTGACATCCACCCGCTAGCGCTCATATTATGACCTTATGCCGTTGCGAGCGCCGTAAAACCTTACTAAAGAAAGATCGTGTGGGTAGATCCTTTCTTTGTTGTTGTTGTTGTTGTTGTTGTTGTTGTTTTTACAAATGAAGATAATGTACCGGGCACACTTTCCCCTTCACTCATTGATGCAACAAACTCCTTCTTCAGGTGTCGGGCGTCAGGCCAAGAGCAGACATTGACGATCATTGTTTGGTACCCCACCTCACCCCACTCCTTTTCCTCTGTCTTCCTGATCCGCTCAGTTTTTCTCATCACCGGTATGTTATTTGTAGCAAAATAAACAAGCGCCCACATAATATGACCTTATACAGTTGCGAGTGCCGTGTAAAACTTTCACCAAACTATTTTAGAGTAAACAAAGTTCTATTAATATTTTAAGGGTTGACTATGACAGGAGAAATATTTAATAATCATTAAAAACTAGCACTCTATCCGAGACCTTTCCCTGCTATTTTTATCCCATGACAAATCAGTTAGTACACATTAGGCGAGGCGCGTGTTTGCAGAGAACGAACAGTGCCTTCACATTGCACACACACACACTCTCTCGGTCTGTTTGGATTAGTTAGGGGTCTTCTTTTTCTTTTAGTTTTTTATTTCTAACATCTAACTCTCACTGGCAAAATTGAAGGCAAACGGGATATTAACATGTTCGTGTGCACAGGAGAATATGCTTTTAAGGACAAGCGGGCTAACCCAGATTTCGGGGGTTTCCAGAAATCTCGACCTGCACCAAAAGTGGACATTGTCCTACCTTTTAGAGAAGTTTGGTTTCATTGGTGTGTACATTTGTTTGGTTATAGAGAAAACTCTCCTTGTCTTTTAAAGAAACTGAACAAGGGGCAAACACTTTACCCTTGATTTTCTCAAAACAGCATTTTTTGGGATAGCACCCTTGTGCTTAAAAACGACCAATTGTAGTAAATGGGCTGACTAATCAATGTCATGGTCGCACTGTGCCGGTGTAACACGCTCAGAACACTACCGAGCTGTAAAGACTACCGTAGTGGTTTTGTCGTGTACACTACCGTGATGTAAAGACTACCGTAGTGGTTTTGTCGTGTACACTACCGTGCAACAAAGACTACCGTAGTGGTTTTGGCGTAAGCCTTCATACCATAACCACTACCGTAGTGATTTTTGCCCATGCTGTAAACACATACCCTAGTAACTTTGGCGAACGCTAAGAACACTATCTCTAAGCTAAAAACACTACCGCTTACACGCCAGATTGACAACCCACGCCAAAAACCCTATCATCATTCGTCAATAAACACTACTGCGGTAGTTTTCGAGGTTTAGACATTATGCTCAAAACACTATCCCAGTATTTCTAAGACCAGTAACTTGGGCAGAAAAATCTAAATCGATACAACACACACAGACATAGGGAAAAATGAGAAAAGACATCAATATTACTTTCGGTTTCTACTTTAAAATGAGAAACCCAGGTTTACTTCCGCTGTTCTCTTCTTCTTGGAAACAAGATTTGGTTTTTGAAAGTGTCCACGAAATGTCCAGCCAGTCTTGCTACACAACCCAATGGATACCTTAGGCAGCATGTTTGGCACTCCTGTACAAAAAGTAATCGTTTAGAACCAGAAGTAATCGTCGGTGGGGTCAAAGCTAGTATCCCCAAACAGGACGCAACTGTACAGGAGTGCCGCATGTTTCGTGAGATTGGAGAGTTTTTGTTGAAAGGAAAATATCCCGAGACGTTGAAGGGACAGAGAGGAAAAAAAGACAACACGTATTACAAACGGAGGGCATGCAACTACTCACTTTTGGACGGTCAACTCTTACCCTCGGGGTTTGAACCCACGACCTCCCGGTTGAAAGATGGGGGCTCCAGCCATACATTTTGTAGTTCCCCTCACAGCCAGTTGTCACAACTCACAACACAACACTGTGTGTGCGCCTGTTGTGACGCTCACTGAAGAGTTCAGACATTGGAACAAGGTTGCGGAAAAGAAAAAACTCAAAGAATTCACGATTTTCCTACACATCTTTATTTCGAGTTTTGCGTGCATCTTTTCGAGTTTTTAAAACAATGTAGCAAGAAAACATAACACTTACTGTGGGACTTTGACTTTGAAATGTTTTCGAGACTCGTGACTTTCGAGTTTCGTTTTCGAGTTTCGTGGGTTCCACTGTAAAAATATATACATGTATTGTGTATCTCAGCGGTCCTGATTTAATTTGGCCTCTTATGTCCGCGGGCCCCAGTACACAAAAGCTAACTGACTTGTAGGAATATTACGTTTATTGCTATTTACACATTAGTTTTTCTGTGAAAACTACCGAACTGATTTTTTGTCTGATTGTCAATTAAAGTACGGAAGAAAAAAGTTGTGCTTCAGTTTTGTTCACTTTCATTTTTGTTTGAATTGGCACTTTTGTGATTATAGCAAAAATAAATAAACGGCATAGACGTCCAGATCTGTGGTAGAAAATCATCAAATCTTTGGATTTTTGTTTCTATTTCTGTTATACTTCAATAACTCTTGTCTTCGTATACCCGGTAGCCTGTCTCTGTTACACTCTCTGTCTGTCTCTCTGTCTGTCTGTCTGCAAATTCCTGTTTGTATTCTACTCTTTCTATCTAGTTCTCTCTTTATATTTTGTCTGTGCAATTTCAGTATTTTTGCCTGTGTCTTACTATCGTCATTTTCCTCTAGATCTACTTCTTTTGTATGTTTGTCACTCTCTTGTGACCCGCTATTTCCAGGCTGCCTTGATAGTCGAAGCAGACTTTGTGCTGTTGAAGCTGGTGAGGTGAGCAGAGTTAGCCTGATTCCCTGTAAGGACTTCTCTGTTGACATCCACCCCTTGGCGCTCATATGACCTTATGCAGTTGCGAGCGCCGTAAAAGTTTAGTAAAACTAAAACCTGTCCGGTGGTCGTTGGAACAGGTTGGACAGAACACCTGACAACAGTGTGGACACATTTGCTGACGACACTGCAAGCACACGACACGTCGGGGCTTGTGGAGATCTATGCTATTTCTGGATTGTTTTTTTTGGGGGGGGCATGTTTTATTTTGTTGTTTTTGGGGTTTTTTGTATTGTTTCTCGTGGTTTGTTTTTTCAATAAAGAAAATAATTATGCTACGTCTGTTGACATAGCCGCTCGGGTGATCCCTGGCTGTCCCGTGCATGATGTAGACACGTACAAAGGTCGGTGTTGATTCTGTGAACTACATGTCAGTCACTGAGCGCCACACAGCAAGGGTTGGACATTACGCCATAGCTTGCAGTGAGACAGAATGCGTGGTATGCAGAAAGGGTATATCATATATATGT
>NW_004797983.1:22775-23934 GCF_000002075.1 Aplysia californica
GGGGGCGAGGGCTCACTCACTCATTTAGGCCACGTTAGCTTCCAGAGGGCGCTCATTTTGTTCAATTGTATCTTTTTTCATAACGTAAGTGGGTTGGGTTTTTTGGGGAGGGGGTATTTTTACTTTTCTTTTAGCAAAAGTTTTAAGGCACTTTCAACACGATGACGTCGTGCCGGACACTAGAGGTGTTACAAGAGAGTGACACATACACAAACAAGGAGGAGAGATCAGGAGATCAGGAGGATGATATAATATGTTAGATAGGAAAGTAGGAGCAAATCCCACCAACCAGAGCACCTGCCAACCACTATTGTTTTGTGCGCCCACATTGATACAATTTAGATCACTTGGTCGACGGACTTCCGTCCGACCGTGCCTGTCAGGGCCAACCCGGGCTGAGAGAAACACAGCATTCCAACAGAAACACCGAGATACTCCATATTTTAAAAATATAATATATTAAAAAATTAGCCCTCCCGGGAATGGAACTTGGGCCTTCTGCTTGCAACCGTGGAGCATCTAACCACACATCACATAGATCTATACTGGAGAACGCAACAGAACAATATAGATCTATAAATATATTTATATCCGTGACTCCAAACCCCCCATTCACAGAGCTATTCATTAATCACTGCCTCGAAATCATCAAGTATTGAGTATTACTGTATTACTTAAGTACAATCGTGGGTGGTTGGCGGGTGCTCTGGTGTGGTTTGCTCCTTCTTTCCTATCAAACATCTATCGTCCTGATCTCCCCTTCTTCTTTTTTGTCTCTGTTACTCTCTTGTAACACCTCTAATCTTCGGCACTTATATGACTTTAATGTGTTGCAAGTGCCGTAAAACTCTTACTAAAACTTTAAAAAACTTAAGTATTACTTAACAATGTTTAACGTACTATACTTTAATTCTACGATCGGTTCCGAGAAAGGACACGAAAATTCACAACTGTGCGTAAAAATCACAAGGCATTCGAATGGCTTTAGTACAGTAATATTATACCATGCTCCGAACAGCTGTGAATAGCGGGGGGATGGTCAATGTTGAATTGTCAAGTGGATGGGGCCCAAATTTCGTGTGTGGATCTAGCTGTGTGCGTGTGTGTGTGTGTGTGTGTGTGTGTGTGTGTGTGTGTGTGTGTGTGTGTGTGTGTGTGT
>NW_004797983.1:26331-27450 GCF_000002075.1 Aplysia californica
AGTAGATAGATAGATACATAGATAGATAGATAGATAGATAGATAGATAGATAGATAGATAGATAGATAGATAGATAAATAGATAGATAGATAGACAATATAGAAATTCTACTCAAGCGCTTCCAACCCCCAGAATCGGCAGACAAAGCAACACTAGGTAATGCCATAGCCAGACAACGATACAGAATTCCCTGCGCCTCCACTTAACCGACACATTTACCGGCGAATTACGACTACAAAAATTCCCCCAAATCTCGCAGAGATAGCTTCCCTGGATCAATTAGATTGTGGGAGGTATTGTGGTGAAACCAGGCGCTCGTCGAAACAATAGAATCTTGTTTTGTTTTGTTTCGGGGACCATCATCTTTTATATAGTTTAGCAACACATTTCTTTTGGGTTTTTTAAAATTTCATTTTACGATTATTTATTTTTTTTAAACCCTGAAAAACGTTGGTCAAAGGCACACATAAAAAAGTTGTAAATTTTCAATTTCAGCGAATGAAGTCCCCAAAGTTTGGCGGTCACTTCCTCGTGAATTCTACCTGTGGCACCTGTCGAAGCTCACCTCATTCGGCGAGATCGATCGGAGATATCACAACTTCTTTTCACAATAGTAGACACTTTTTCACCCCCCCCCCCTCCCCAAGCAAATGAACAGGCTTAACGGTTATACCAATAACGGCACAACATGGCCAACAACAATTGACGAGCGGCTGATTCCACCGCGGCATTACTCCTATGTCCGTGGCCTATTACTGTAACATTAGATCTCTCGCCATTGACTCATCCTTCACCGACACATAGTGGGAGGTTGGCGGGTGCTATATGCCGTGGTTTGCCTTTTCTTGCCTTTTCAAACATCATCGAACTCAGCGCAACATGTGGAATTATTTCTGGTCGTTTTAGTTATCGAGTTTTGCGGCACTTGTAAACACAGATAAGTCACATAAATGCCACAGAATAAATTTGTTTCTAGAAAGTAACATATACATTCAAGAGAAGGTTCTGAGGAACGACAATCAAGATAGATGTTTGATAGGAAAGAAGGAGCAAACCACACCAGAGCCCCCGCCAATTTACCAAGTGTTTTTAGACAGTAACATACAGTCACACACACAC
>NW_004797983.1:32098-34125 GCF_000002075.1 Aplysia californica
ATGGTATATTTTGAGCCTACATACACAAATATAATATTTGTAGCTGCCTGGCCGGCTACAGAACCTACATACACAAATATAATATATGTAGCTGCCTGGCCGGCTACAGAACCTACATACACAAATATAATATTTGTAGTTGCCTGGCCGGTTACAGAACACTCTCTGGGGGCGCCTTACGGAATTTGGCATTTACAAGACAAATAGGTCGTATCAGAGCAAAGGATCAGAGGTGTTACAAGAGAGTAACATACATCTTTGAAGACTATGTAATTGTGAGCACATGAGCGTGTGTTTGTCGTCTTTAGGGACGGGGAGAAAAGAAATATATGACGTCTCCGGTCAGTAGAAGATTACAGATAAAGTTCCAGCACATTTCTAACCTACGCACATACACACATCCAAACACGAATCTACATATTATACAGCAAGGGTATTTTGTAGTTGACTGGCTGCTGACACAACGCTACGACTGTGAGATGAAAACTGAAGTAACTCTTTTTGGACAGAGCGGACACATGGCGTCTCCGGTAACTAGAATCTGGTAACGTTGTAGCACATTTCCAATCTACATACATACATACATACAAAAATGAAAACACGACTTTACTTTATAATATTATGTTATTATAGAGCAGTTACCAGGTGACACAACACTATTGGAGGCACCAGATGACCTGGTTAGCCGAGTGTTGATATCTGCAAACTCCCCTCCCCGCCATACTCCGCTTCCAATCACTCCCACCTCCCTCCCATGCAACACCTCACCGGCCACAAAGTTTTTCCTACAGACACCCTCCGCGTTCACCCAATCTGTCCCTGACCAAACCAAGCCGTTATCTCATCCACACCACCCACATCACAACAACCAACAACCCAACCACAGAGACATCTGCCGGTCAAGCCAACAGACAGGAAGTGCAACTTTACTTTGGTGGCATTGTGGTGAAATCAGACGCTCGTCGAGTTACTCAAAGCGAAGAAATCCACATTGTTCACCTCCTGTTGGATAACTACATGTATTATGGAATTTTTCAACTGTTTTGTTTTGGACTCAACACCCTTTTTTGATCTATTTAACAACACAACCCTGCTTGGATCTCACAGAAAACACTAGATCAAAGGCACGTCACGAAATATGTGAGGCATCGTGATGAAATAGAAACTTGCAGTTTCCACCGACACTCCAACCACTCAAACTTTGGGAGTCGCCAAACATTGGCAGCCTTTTTCTCGTTAATTTTACCCCTGACAATAGGCGACCCCCAGCTCCTTCAATCGTAAATATCTCAACTTTTATTCAAGATAGATGTTATGGGGTAGGGTATTTTTTCATTGAACGCAAGGCAGATTAGCAAGCTTTAAGATTCCACCAATAACTTCATCACCAGAACTTGACCAGCGCCTGACTTCACCGTTCCGTGACACAGTTTCCACAGAGCGTTCCTCCCAGGCAGGGGTCAGTTGGTCAAGCGTCCACTCCTCCCCCTCCCCCCCTCCCCCCAGCCCTCACGTCGTGGCCCCATGCAGTGAGGTGGTATATAACCTGGCCTGGCTGTCCCCGATGGCCGGTCCGTTAAACTGTGGCTTGACCACAGGCCACAACGGACAAGGACGGAGTCTCACTGGCCACAACAGTCTCTCACTGGGCTAATGCTCGTAGCCCTAGCCGCAGCGCCACAGACTCCCATCTCTCCGTCCGCCCCGTGCAATTATTGAGCAGTTGCCCGGTGACACCACGCTATTGGGGGCGTCGTCTGTCTACCAGGGGGAGATTAGAACGGAATTAACTCTTTTAGACCCGAGCGGACGCACAAATATTTATAATATTTCTCCGGTCATTAATAGACTAAAGGTAACGTTATGGTATATTTTGAGCCTACATACACAAATATAATATTTGTAGCTGCCTGGCCGGCTACAGAACCTACATACACAAATATAATAATGTAGCTGCCTGGCCGGCTACAGAACCTACATACACAAATATAATATTTGTAGTTGCCTGGCCGGTTACAGAACACTCT
>NW_004797983.1:35253-36436 GCF_000002075.1 Aplysia californica
GGGAGTAGAGGTGAGAGGACGGGGCCAGGGATAGCACAGGCCAATGGGCAGCGACAGATGGCGATCGGCGATCAGGGACAGGGAAAATGTATAATATGTGAAGACTACAGGAAAAAAACCGACCGTAGTCACAAACTGAACATCGTGAGTGTACCAATTTTGAACGCTTGTTGACTCATAACTGTATTTTTTTTTTTTCAACTGTTGGATGATTATTGTTGTTAGATTTCTCATTCAACAACACGTAACAATAAACCACCACTTAAACAAATATGAAGTTATGAGTTCACACGCTTTTAAAATTGACACCCTCCCAATTTCCAGTTCGCGATTACAGTCGTTTTTCCCTGAGTTTGTGCACCACGCTCGCAACTGCATAAGGTCATAATGCTGCTGTAAGCTCACAAAACGCCTTTTTTTCATTTTGGTGCTAAGATGCCAAAATGTTTTATTTGCTAAATCGAAAGTCTGATTGTGTGATAAAATAAAAGTGAAACTGGCTAGTTTTTGAATAAATTAGAATTCAAGTTTCGGAATGACTCTATTTTCAATGGGTACACTGACAAAAAAACAACAACAACAAAAAGCCAACAAATCTTTTTCTCAAAACTGCTGTGAAGGAAAAAAAGGCGTTTTGTCAGCTAACGGCAGTATGAGCGCCAAGGGGTGGATGTCAACAGAGAAGTCCAGTCAGGGAATCAGGCTTACTCTGCTCACCTCTCTAGTTTCAACAGCACAGAGTCTGCTTCGACTATCAAGGCACCCCGGAAATAGCGGGTCACAAGAGAGTGACAAACATACAAAAGAAGTAGAGGCAAAATGACGATAGTAAGGCACAGTAGGAACGTGACATTGATAAATCAGCCCATTGGCAATTCTACTGTGCATAAGAACATGTTAATGTCCCCCCCCCCTTTTTTACGCCCCCACTGACAAAATTTAGATATAATTCAGGAGGCGGGTTTCACAGGTCTTTGGTACCCCGTCACCTTCTCTCCTGTCCCTGTGAGGGAGTTATACAGCATGATGTGTTGTAGTAAGGTCTTTGGTACCCCGTCACCTTCTCCCCGGGCTGTGAGGGAGGATTAACGTCTGTGCGGGTCACTGTCCTGTGGGGTCGCTTGGTTGGTTTTCGTGTAGCTTTTTTCTTTTTTCTTTTTTCTTTTTTTTTTTTCTTTTTTTT
>NW_004797983.1:38647-41962 GCF_000002075.1 Aplysia californica
AGAGAGAGAGAGAGAGAGAGAGAGAAAGAGAAAGAGTGAGAAGGAGGGAAAACGGTGAGGGAGGGGGAGTAGAAAAAAAAGTGTATTGCACTATTGTATGAATGTAACTGTAGATCTATGTATAAACAACTCCATGCGTAATGTGAGAGAGGGGAACAATAAGTCATGGGGATAGCCTAATGAAGTTCTTATTACATCCCCTACTTTATCACCAGACAGACAGACAGACAGACAGACAGACAGACAGACAGACAGACAGACAGACAGACAGACAGACAGACAGACAGACAGACAGAAGAATATTAATAGACAGAGAGAGAGCCACATGAATTATGGACATAACGCACGCTTTATCACTCACTCTCACTTCCGCTTCATCGCTCACTGGCTGAGATGCAGACAATTAAAGTTACAAATACACACCAACAAAAGACGAATAAACATAAAAAAAACCTGACAAACATCACAATAACAGACAAACAAACATGACAGAAACAGCTGAGTGACAGAAGTACAGACAGTAACAACGACAAATTGACCAAAACAGAGAGACAAATCAAACACAAACAGATCAATATTGATAGAATATATTATGTAGATCTGTATAATATGTTTATGTATATGTGTAGGTATATTATTTGTATGTATATGTATATGTTTATGTTATGTATATAATGCATAAGTACATATACACACATGCACAAACACACACACACTCATATACACACATACACTCACATAGACAAACGTACACATCGATACACAAACATAGATCTACACACACACATGCACACACATACAGACACATCTACGAATACACTGTCTTTGGCACTTACATGACCAATTTGTGTAGCATGTGCCTTTCAACTAAATCTTTTGTAAAAACTGTCAATTTGTATGTCAGTGTTTCTGTGTTGTCATGTAATAACTATGACAGTCACGTCAATGTTCTGACGTGGTCCCGAGTCACGTCTGTCCTGGTCACGTGACACAACCACAGACGCCTGAGACAGTTGAGGCACATGATACACCTGAGACACCATGGTGACGTCACGCATGCCGGACTGTGACAGGACAGGTCATCCTCTTGCCTCACAGCACGTCGCTTCTGACACCCGGCGTCGTCACCGACTGACTAACAAGTCTACTATTGTACTAACGACCATCAGCTCTGATGGGAAGCTCACACACAACTAATTACGGTCTCACGCTCGCTTTGACGACCACCTATCCAAGTTACTCTCAGGTCACAACTCAAATCTTCGACAGTTATATGATTGACCTATTTGTGTTGCAAGTACTGTAAAATTCGTTCTGAAACTAAAACATGTTCTGGCGGGGTTTGCTCAGACGTATCTCCTACCAATAACATATCGTCCTTCTCACGTTTCCTTTCTTTGCATGTTACTCTCTAGTATCACCTCTAATCTTCGACACTCTTACAGTTAAAATTAACACAAGCGCACGGCTAGTGAATCTACGCATGCGCAAACTTGTCATGAATGAAGGCCTAATTGTTCTTAATCTACCAGAGCGTCTAGATGAATGCCCATGTCATGTCATGTCATGACTATCTTTAGTTGCGCGCTTCCTGCAGAGGCTAGCTTCATCCAGTAAAGGAATTAGCTAAGTAGATTCTCAGTGTCAGTGGAGACTTCATCTAGTAAGAGAATTAGCTAAGTTAGCTAAGTTGATTTCTGTGGAGACTTCACCCTGTAAGTTGTAAGGAATGAGCTAAGTAGATGTCAGTGGAGAGCACGGGCCATGTATGCCACATCACTGGAGAGCACGGGCCATGTATGCCACATCACTGGAGAGCACGGGCCATGTATGCCACATCACGACCGGGGAAGATTGTTTTACACCTTCAGTGTCGTCTGGTGCGGGCTGGCTGCACAACGTCGTGTTTGTGGACGCAGCTTTTTTGGTGCGGTTTTGTCTTTGCGACACCCAAAAGGGTATAAGCGGCGGATAAAAGTAAAGTTTTTGTTTTAATTTGTCAATTCGATATGCCTCCTCCCCCTCCCCCTCCCCCAGGGCGGTGCTACTGACTGAAGTGTATTTAGACAATTCCCAAAGGGGGGATAGTAACATGTTCTTAAGCACAGTAGAATTATAAATGGGCTGATTTATCAATGTCATGCTCATACTGTGCCCGAACAACATAGGGGGAACTGCTGCTTTTTCTTTCCTTATCCTTACTATCGTCATTTGTCCTCTACTTCTTTTGTATGTTTGTCACTTTCCCGTGAACCGGTATTTCCAGGGTGAATTGATAGCCGAAGCAGACTTTGTGCTGTTGAGGCTAGAGAGGTGAGCAGAGTAAGTCTGATTCCCCGTTTGGACTTCTCTGTTGACATCCACCCCATGGCGCTCATATGACCTTAAGCAGTTACGAGCGCCGTAAAACCTTACTAAACAAACGATTTGATATTATTAATCTGATTATTCGCTGCTCAAAAATTCAACACAACGTGCTGGTTCTAGCAGATGTGAAACAGACGTAGGATATCATGCTTCTGGCCCTTTCTTTCTCTGCTCGGATGTTTCCCCAAACACCTCCATCATTATCCCGGTGTTTCCCCAAACACCCCCATCATTATCCCGGTGTTTCCCTCACCCCCATCAGTTCAGCCACTTCCCCGCCACCAAGGACCCTCCATCTGTTCAGGTTTTCTAAACAAGTTGCCCTGTGTGCCCCCCCCCCCTCTTTCCCTTGTTCGTCTTCTAGTTGTCCAGGGAGAGCAAGATGTGCCATGACAGAAACCAAAGATTATAAATACACACACTGTATCTGACAGAAACCACAAAACATCCACAACATTTACGTCTTTAGCCGTGACCTCAAGGGGTCACTGAGGTGGGCGGGGGGTCCCTGGGTCCTGACCCCGGAAGTAATCGCTGGCACAACATATTAACATCCATCGGCTTGTCAACATCAAGGGGGGCACATTCTTTTAACTCATTAACTCCATCCCTTTTAACTTATTAGCTCCCTCTCTTTTCACTCATTAACTCCCTCCTCAGGGGCGTGTGATCTGCTCCAACTGTGTTGACACTTTGGAACAGAAAGTAGAAATCGTGCGTGATCCATTCTGATTGGTCAATTCTACTGTCTTTCCCTCAAACTTACAATGCAAGCAACAACACGCATACCATGAAATATACACAATATAGTTGTTGAACCTGTACAAACGACCATCTGTATAAGACAATCACCTGTACAAACGACCACCTGTATAAGACAATCACCTGTACAAACGACCACCTGTATAAGACAATCACCTGTACAAACGACCACCTGTATAAGACAAT
>NW_004797983.1:46386-48146 GCF_000002075.1 Aplysia californica
ATATAAACACACACACACACACACACACACACACACACACACACAGACACACTCACACACACACGCACATTTAAATGGCTGTACATACATATCAAGGAAATTAAAAAAAAAAAGTTTTAGTAAGGGTTTTACGGCACTTGCAACACAATAAGATCATATTATTTTTATTATTGGTGTCGAAGATTAGAGGTGTTACAAGAGAGTAACAAATACAAAAAAAGAAGGAAGAGAGATAAGGGCGATAGATGTTTGATAGGAAAGAAGGAGCAAACCACAACAGAGCCTCCGCCAACCACCCACTTATGTCAAGTTAATAAGAAATAAACTAAACATCCCACTGTTGTATCATCTCGACCCTAACCTCTGCCCACAAAACGTTAAGCCAGACGGCCAACCAACCTAAACCAAACAGATAATAATTCCGAATCCGCGGTCTCAAAAACCGTAATTTTTACGACAGCCGTCTGTGTTTGTCCAATATTCCTACCACCATCATGCTGTAAAGAGCTTACAGCGACCAGAGAAATATCCTAGTTCGATTCCGCCGGGTGAGAATAGCCACAAGACTCGCCGGCACTATTCTCACTCCGGGTGAGAATACCCCCCTTTTGTTGTTGTTGGAAGAGGCTAGGCGTACTTAATGACGGCTAAACTGCAGTGTACATTTTAATGGTGACTAAATTGACAAAAGCAACAAATTAGATCTAATACTGAACTGAATGGTAAATAACATTTTAGTTTGCAATACCTAAAGTATTTTTGTAATTGAGACGAAACCAAAAGGCGCCTTACTAAAGGTGCATGCACGTATTTTAAACCTGAATAATTACAATTATTACGACGGAAATCCGCTGAAACAAGTCAGCGAGTTCAAGTTTCTTAGTGGCATTTTTTCAGAAGACAGACGTCTCAGCAGAGAAATAGAGACGAGAGTACAGACGGCTACCAGCGTCAGCTACCAGCTTGCCCCACTCCTCAAACATCCTAACATCCCCACTGAGACCAAAGCCAAGCTCATTAACTCTATCTTCATCCCCCTCTTGACCTGCCAGTGCCAGACATGGACCCTGACCAAAAGTCTGGAACGTAAGAAAACCACCTGCCCGATGAGATGTCTAAGGAGAGCCGTCAACAAAACCAGACGGGACATGGTCAGAAACAACAAGATCAGAGAAATGGTGGGAACAACACCTGTCCTCCACTACATTCAAAGGCAAACAATCAGGTGGTTTGGACATCTCACACGTATGGCACCTAACCAGCTTGCCAGTAAAGCCTACTACAGAAAAGTATCAGGGTACAAGGCAAGTGGAAGACCAAGAAAGACCTGGGTGGATCCAGGGTGCGAAGGATACCCTGAGAACATACAACATCCCACCCAGCCAGGCCGTCAAACTTGCCAGAGACAGGAAGCTCTTCCTCCCCTCGACGCCCTAGAGGTACAAGAGGACGGAGAAAGTAAAGTAAAGTAAGCCCTAGAGGTACAAGAGGACGGAGAAAGTAAAGTCAAGTAAGCCCTAGAGGTACAAGAGGACGGAGAAAGTCAAGTAAAGTAAGCCCTAGAGGTACAAGAGGACGGAGAAAGTCAAGTAAAGTAAGCCCTAGAGGTACAAGAGGACGGAGAAAGTAAAGTAAGCCCTAGAGGTACAAGAGGACGGAGAGAGTAAAGTAAAGTAAGCCCTAGAGGTACAAGAGGACGGAGAAAGTAAAGTCAAGTAAGCCCTAGAGGTACAAGAGGACGGAGAAAGTCAAGTAAAGTA
>NW_004797983.1:48246-53418 GCF_000002075.1 Aplysia californica
ACATGTGGAGCCAAACCTGGCAACAGAACCACACATGTGGAGCCAAACCTGGCAACAGAACCACACATGTGGAGCCAAACCTGGCAACAGAACCACACATGTGGAGCCAAAATCTGGCTGCAGAACCACACATGTGGGAGCAAAACCTGATAGAAAAAAAGTGACACCAGGAGGCGGAACGGGCGGTATCAACGTGTGGATTATGTGACTACATTACAGGGCGTGGATTATATGACTACATTACAACGCGTGGATTATGTGACTACATTACAACGCGTGGATTATGTGACTACATTACAATGTGTGGATTATGTGACTACATTACAATGCATGGATTATGTGACTACATTACAACGTGTGGATTATGTGACTACATTAAAGGGCGTGGATTATGTGACTACATTACCACGCGTGGATTATGTGACTACATTACAACGTGTGGATTATGTGACTACATTACAGCGTGTGGATTATGTGACTACATTGCAACGTGTGGATTATGTGACTACATTACAACGCGTGGATTATGTGACTACATTACAACGCGTGGATTATGTGACTACATTACAATGTGTGGATTATGTGACTACATTACAATGCATGGATTATGTGACTACATTACAACGTGTGGATTATGTGACTACATTAAAGGGCGTGGATTATGTGACTACATTACCACGCGTGGATTATGTGACTACATTACAACGTGTGGATTATGTGACTACATTACAGGGCATGGATTATGTGACTGCAACGTGTGGATTATGTGACTACATTACAACGCGTGGATTATGTGACTACATTACAACGCGTGGATTATGTGACTACATTACAATGTGTGGATTATGTGACTACATTACAATGCATGGATTATGTGACTACATTACAACGTGTGGATTATGTGACTACATTAAAGGGCGTGGATTATGTGACTACATTACCACGCGTGGATTATGTGACTACATTACAACGTGTGGATTATGTGACTACATTACAGGGCATGGATTATGTGACTACAACGCGTGGATTATGTGACTACATTACAACGCGTGGATTATGTGACTACATTACAGCGTGTGGATTATGTATGTGACTACATTACAGGGCGTGGATTATGTGACTACAGTTCAGCACGTTCCGTCGAAGACAGCCTTTGTGTGACATCACTGGCTTAACCGGCTTGTCTTGTCACTGCCCATATCTTCACAATGATTTACCGCTCATAAAGTCTGATTACATTTTTTAAACGAGCGACCCAATTTTAAGGCAAGATCTGAGCAGAATTTGTGTTTTTTCAATAATTAAAGAGATTTGTAAAATTCCCACCTACTTATGTATTCACGGAAGGGGTTCAGTACAGGTTTGGCCTCTGTGTCATGTCGTGTAGTAAAGAACACACTTCATTGTCAGTACACTCCACCGTTTGTAAATTTGACGTGAGCTGCGGTTAAGACCATCTGCGGCTGAGATTATCCCCATTTTCACCCAGTTTGAACATACATATTTTTTAAACCCACGTCCATTTCCTTCAAAGTTTCGAGCGCCCGCTTCAATCAATTATGTTTAGAAGTCTTTTAAAAATGGGCTTTAAAAAACTATTTTGCAATTTTGGGTCTTGTTTTTTAAATATTTTCTTCATTTTTTTAAAATATTTATTTTCCCGACTTTAAATTACATCTTGTCCTTTATTTTTCATCTGAATAGCTTCATTATTTGACATGTTGTCCATCCATGGGTGACCTGTACTGAAATAGAGCCCTTTTTGAAGATAATAAATGAATCAGTGCTTTTGTTGGGAATTTTTAGATTTTTTAACTTTTTATCCATGTACACATTTCCAGAGTCCATAATTATGTTCAAAATCTTAATATGACAAATCTGTCGTTGTTTGTTCTCCACACAGGTATTGTAGTTTGTACTTGCTACAAAGGAAAGCCCACGGAGGAAAACTAAGAGAGAAGATAGCTTTGGAAATGTGATGAAATTGTCCAATATGGTGGATGTTTGCTTGGTTACCATGGTTACCATGTGCTTATAATAATAAATATTTACTTGAATTTATTCTTTGAAGTCTGACTAATATAAATATATCATTGTTGCTATATAGAGTCAAGGGGTATGGATTTTAGAAATTTCACCAGCAGATGGCGTTAAACTACACGTGATGTGGATGACGTGCCCACCCGTTGAATGACGGTTTTGCGCAGCGGTTTTAAGGCCGGTTCCCACTCCACTTAAAACGGCCAGGTCGGAAGGTACGTGTGTAGCAGCCTTAAGATATACTTTGATATTCAGCCGAGTTTTTCATTCTCTTGTTTCTTGTCCTCACTCAGTTCAGGAATGTCTCTCTACTGGTGTGTCTCTCTACTGTCTCTCTACTGGCGTGTCTCTCTATTGGCTCTCTACTGGTGTGTCTCTCTACTGTCTCTCTACTGGCGTGTCTCTCTACTGTCTCTCTACTGTCTTTCTACTGGTGTGTCTCTCTACTGTCTTTCTACTGGCGTGTCTCTCTACTGTCTTTCTACTGGTGTGTCTCTCTACTATCTTTCTACTGGCGTGTCTCTCTACTGTCTTTCTACTGGCGTGCCTCTCAACTGTCTCTCTACTGTCGTGTCTCTCTACTGTCTCTCTACTGGCGTTAGCAGTGTTATCCGTATATATATATATATAAATGTGTAGCCTATATATTTTGTGTTCCGGTAGCCTGCTATGTTGATGTGTGGCCACACATGGCTCTGAATGCCCCGGTACTGTCTTTCTGAACAAACTTTGAACTCGTTGTTCATAATCGTGTCGCCCCCTGGGAAAGCTATCCGATGAAGGAATTACCTTTGGTAAAGCCACATTACAAGCCAGAGAGTGGGGCTGAGCGGGAGCAAGATAGATAGAACAGATCAATAGAACAGATAGATAGAACAGATAGAATCAATAGATAGAACAGATAGAATCAATAGATAGAACAGATAGAAAGAACAGATAGAATCAATAGATAGAACAGATAGATAGAACAGATAGATAGAACAGATAGATGGAACAGATAGATGGAACAGATAGATAGAACTGATAGATGGAACAGATAGAATCAATAGATAGATAGGATAGATAGAACAGATAGATAGAACAGATAGAATCAATAGATAGATAGGATAGATAGAACAGATAGATGGAACAGATAGATAGAATCAATAGATAGAACAGATCGATGGAACAGATCGATAGATAGAACAGATAGCTCTATTTCTGTCTAAACGGCCCTACTATGAGGGTCTCGCTGGCTTTGAGCCAGACAGGACCGGCTATGTTTCCTCTGGCTTCCCGCTCAGCCCCTCAACGGGATTTATCACCTCGGGGCTGGACTGTCTTCTCTTGCTGCCTCTCCCACTTCCTGTCTTTTGTTCAGTCCAACTTCCCCATTTGACTTGGGTATTTGTGAGGCATCGTGGTGGAATCAGGCGCTCGTCAAAATGATTAAATCCGAGAAATCGGCATTTTTTGGCCAGTTTGAACATTTTTTTTCGAATTTTTCTTTTTTGGCTCAGCACCCTGTATGGACCCATGAAAGTAAAAATGTCTTAAGTGCCTTGACTGCTGTTTGGAATTGTGTGCATGAATCTTTTGACCTTTCATGGAATGATAAATCATACTCAGAATTAAACGAGTTTCTATCAATTTTCCATTTATCTTTTTATCCCTCTTTTTTCTTCCACGCCCCAGTACAAGCGGTACATTTGTTTCCCCTTCCACGCCTCAGTACAAGCGGTACATTTGTTTCCCCTTCCACGCCTCAGTACAAGCGGTACATTTGTTTCCCCTTCCACGCCCCAGTACAAGCGGTACATTTGTTTCCCCTTCCATGTCCCAGTACATATACAAGCGGTACATTTGTTTCCCCTTCCACGCCCCAGTACATATACAAGCAGTACATTTGTTTCCCCTTCCACGCCCCAGTACATATACAAGCGGTACATTTGTTTCCCCTTCCACATCCCAGTACATATACAAGCGGTACATTTGTTTCCCCTTCCACATCCCAGTACATATACAAGCGGTACATTTGTTTCCCCTTCAACGCCCCAGTACATATACAAGCGGTACATTTGTTTCCCCTTCCACGTCCCAGTACATATACAAGCGGTACATTTGTTTCCCCTTCCACGTCCCAGTACATATACAAGCGGTACATTTCTGCCCCCCCCCCCCTTCCACCCAGCCAGGATGAATTCTCTTGATGTGCCCGTGCCACAAAGGTGACTTTGCCCTCTGGGAAATCTATTGATAATGCTTCTTGACTACTGCTCTTTGTTCTCGTGGTGTCTCATTGTGGGCTGTTCTTCCCTCGGATGGTGTTCTAGATCTAGTAGTAGATCTACAGCCTGTTTTCTTCTTCGAGTAGATCTACAGCCTGTTTTCTTCTTCGAGTAGATCTACAGCCTGTTTTCTTCTTCTAGTAGATCTACAGCCCGTTTTCTTCTTCGAGTAGATCTACAGCCTGTTTTCTTCTTCGAGTAGATCTACAGCCTGTTTTCTTCTTCGAGTAGATCTATATATATCTAGTTGTCGTTTTACAAGCCGCTGTGAAACAACAAGTGTGGTGAGAACAAAGGTTTTTGCCGGAGCTGTGGCCCGTGTACCCAGCTCATCTGTGGCCCGTGTACCCAGCTCATCTGTGGCCCGTGTACCCAGCTCATCTGTGGCCAAGGGTAGATGTATGTTCACGCTGGGATCTAGGTTGGTTGCTTCTGTTTGGGAGCCGCTTTCCTTTCTACATGACGTTCAACAAAATCCCAACCATGTTTTTTGGACATTTCAATCCCAAAATTTGCTAAAAATTTCTTCTCTATCATTTTGAGAAAATTCCCCCCGTCCGTCCATGTGACAATTACATCTAGATTTTCTTTTCTTAGAAGTTCCTGAATTACGCTGTCCATTAAACCATATACCATATACCATATACCATATACCATATACCATATACTTGTTTTGTTTCTGGTTCAGTGTTCTGGATTTCCACCGCACCTGTTCTGACTGGTGTGTACTCCCTTATAGACTGAGTACCATGTTCTGACTGGTGTGTACTCCCTTCTCGACTGAGTACCATGTTCTGACTGGTGTGTACTCCCTTCTCGACTGAGTACCATGTTCTGACTGGTGTGTACTCCCTTCTCGACTGAG
>NW_004797983.1:53518-55644 GCF_000002075.1 Aplysia californica
CCGAGTCCCACACTATTAGCCAATCGGATGGCGGCGATTGTCCTGAATCGATCAAGTAGCTGCTCCCTGGTTTTGGCTGATGGGAAGAGAGGGTGATAGCTGGCAAGGGACATAACCCAAGGTAAAAGTAGGTTACACAAAGGTTTACATGGTTGTCTCCCTCATACTCTCTGTCTGTCTGTCTGTCTCTGTCTCTGTCTCTGTCTGTCTCTGTTTCTCTCTGTCTCTCTCTGTCTCTCTGTCTGTCTCTCTCTGCCTGTCTCTCTCTGTCTCTCTCTGTCTCTCTCTCTCTCTCTCTCTCTCTCTCTCTCAAAGAAAAGATGATACTTTATAATCTCAGAGGGACATTTTTCTTGGCGGTACATGACTGTAAAACACATGCAGGTATACATAAGAATTTGAATTTTATATTATTACTCTCATTAAAATTCGATATATGAAAAGAGAAGTAAAGCTGACGAAATGTGCATATCACATCAAATGCATAATTTAACCACATGCAGGATTTAATTACAAAACCTTTGGAGTTAGATACATACTCGAAAGAGTAATACAAATTGTTGCATATTCTGAGAATAACCTTATGCTAGATGGTAAAAAACTTCTTTTATACCTTTCTTTCTTTGTTTTTAGAGGTAGATCTACATATCTTCCGCTGCGTGATCTGACAATTTGCGTGGAAAAGGGTGTGATGGGTCGTTTATAATGTTTTTTATCTTTAAAAAAAAATAAATATTTGTGGTGTTACATATTTCATCAATTCTAGTAAAACCATATCCAGAGATCTTTCTGGTTTTCTTAATGGTTCTGTCAAATTTTTCTTGACCTTTCACCTTACAATTCCGAGCCCAGCAGTAAATACAAAACAATAACATGTTTTCAATCACAGAATGGTATAAAAGGGACATACATAATCTTATTATCGACGCGGGGGTTCAATGTCGTTGACGAACTTCAAACATCGGATAGCTATCTTGTGCTGGAGACGAGAATAATTCCCGGCGAGCCTTTTTAAATATAGCTGATTTTGCGCCTTCATCAACACAATTTAGGCAATTGAGGAGGCAGTCTACAGACGAGATGAGCGTTTGGGTTCCCCGCGATGCCACACATTCTGTACCACAAACACACACACACACACACACACACACACACACACACACACACACACACACACACACACACATCATCGCAACACGGCCAGGCACCGGCAGTGGCGGTGGGTGGACCAAACTTTGGGTGGGGCTTAGGTTGCTTTCATTTCTTTACCACCAAAAAGCAAGCATTAAGAACAAAACAGTGGGGATTTTTCCGTACTCACGGCGGGCCACGGCATTTTGAGAACCATTCAAACGAGAAGAGTCACCTTTGTCTTCCGTCTCTTTGTTCTTCGTTAAAATTTAGGCTCTTCTGGATGGTGGGGACGAAGCTGTTTCACCTCCAAATTTCTCTAATTAATTTTCATCTGATGAAAAAGTTGCCTCAAAAGTGGTTTGGTGTAATTAATAACTGTTAAATCTCAGCAGCACACACACAAACATGTATACACATCACTCCACGAGCTGGATTAGGCCGTGTAGTCGAGGAAAGCAGACAACACCTAACAAAGGTCCAATGAGAAGGTAGGTAAGTGTGTTACGGGGGAAAGTGTGTCGTAAACTTTCACCCCATTGTCAGGGCTAGGACAGAGGGAGCCCTCTGTGCAGTGTTACTTTTTAAAAGTCTTCTACCTTTTTACAAGAAGAGTTTCATTAACGAGGGTCCGTGGGAACCGGCTCATCTTTGCAGAGCCCTAAAGACATTTGATTGGCTGTTAGGTTACTATAGTTGTAAGCTGTGACAACAGTGATTGGATAAGCGAGCAGCCACCAAGTTGATCACTCTGTGTTCATTGCGAGCGATCATAACGGTTTCAAATGCTTATTTCGTAATTTTCTTTTGCTTTGGGATAGAGTTGGGGAGTGTGGAGGGGGGCTCAAGCCCGTGAGCCCTTCACTACCCACCGCCACTGGGCACAGGGGAGCCTTGTCTACACCGACAATCTTCATCTCGTCCCAAAAATATAGAGCCCTTCTCTCTGCCTCACTCTTTGTCTCTTCATCTGTTCATCTGCCTGCCTGCCTGCC
>NW_004797983.1:57122-58447 GCF_000002075.1 Aplysia californica
TCACAAAACCACAACCACCATAGACATCACAAAACCACAACCACCATAGACATCACAAAACCACAACCACCATAGACATTACAAAACTGCAATACAACCACAAAAGACATCACAAAACCACAACCACCATAGACATCACAAAACCACAACCACCATCTTTGTGAGACTTGTTTCTACAAGCTCGTTGGTGTGGTGTTGCCTTCAAGAAGATCACGTGATTTGCTTCTCGGCAGAATAAATAGGAATCTTTTTTTATCCTTTCTTTTCTTATACCCTTTTCTAAAAAATCCAGTTAGAATAAGATTATACTTTTCCCTTTTCCCGTAAAAAAAAACCCCCTGTACTTTTCCCTTATCTGAGGATACATTTCTAGAACACCACAGCTAACGGAACTCAAACCCAAGACGTTCTGGTTGTGAGTTGGAGAGCCTAATCACCTAATCACTAGGTCACCGATAGCTCTGTTTCAAGCTTCTTACATAGCCCCCCCCCAAAAAAAAAAGCACAGAGCCCCTATAGTGCGGTCAAACATTCGTGGCGCAACTCATCCTCAAAAATCTCTTTAACTTGAGCGGGGGAATCAAAGTCACCCATATTTTGTACAGCAGTTTGTCTCAATTTGTCTTAACTAAATCATATTTTTCCGCAACAATTGGGGCTAGATTCAAAAACTTTTCTTCATAAATGTATGTAAAATACTAGAAATCTTCGTCACACGTAAAATGGAACTGTTCACATTTAACAAACTCATATGGCCTGCAATGTATTTGTTGTTGCCAAAGCTAGCTACAAGAAATTCATGTTATAGTGAACCAATTTTTGCACTACTAAAGGTTTCCAAAACTTGCGTCCAATAAGCGAAATGTCCCGGTTAGAAAAACATGACGGACTTACTTTTAAAAGTAAAATTGCCCCAGCTGTACTTAACAATTGGTAGAAACCACCCACTTGGGTTTTTTAAAATTAGTATTTATCATTAAGAAATTTTCTAGAATACAGCTAGCAGGTGTTTACACAAATGTTGATCTGTTAGGACAAACTGATACAAGTCACAGTGCAAAAATTGGAGAACATAATAAATGCTTGATAGTTGAGGAGATAATTGACAATAAGTCGCGCCACGAATTTTTGACCACACTATAAAGGACGTTGTTTTTTTGTAACTAGGTGATGTCCTGGACGATGACGTCATGTCGAACAGACGGACACAGACCGGAACCAGGCCTTCCTTCCGGGCGGAAGTGGAGCACAATCAGCTCATGCCGGGGTGTGGGGCGTAGGTTTTGGTTCAAATCCCCAGATGAGAGGTCTTTTTTTGGGGGGGG
>NW_004797983.1:58572-60118 GCF_000002075.1 Aplysia californica
AATGAAGAAGTCTTGGTTGAAGCAAATTGCAGACGACAGCTTAGGACGATTATACGAAAGAGACAGGAAACGTTCATTGGACACACAATGCGGAAACAAACATTGGAGAATATTGTAACAACAGGCAAGCTTGATGGAAAGAGAGGCAGAGGCAGACAGAGGGAAAAGATACAGGACAAGTTGACAACATGATTGGGAACAACAAAAACGACAGACATCATTGCTGCAACGCAAGACAGAGTGAAGTGGAGTTCCATGATCGCTCACGCCAGTCGGCAAGGCACCGGATGATGATGATGACGTGTTTTACGGCGCTCGCAACTGTACACGATCACATGAGCGCGCGGTACACATTACATACAGATTTTTAGTTTTGGTAGGAATTAATTTTATATTTTACCCCGGTGACGGCCGAAGCTTACTCTTATTGATTCTGGACCACCAAGGGATCTCTAACGTGCGCAAATTGCACACGAAACTTCAGGGATTTTTTGCCCTTATCCGAGAAGGGCGGTTTTAGATCAGCAGAAAGAAGGAGCCGAAGACTATCAGCAGAAAGGCCGCATTAAGAGTCAGGAGCCCAAAGGAGGGGGCAAACGGTAGGGGTGGGGAGCAGAAAGTGGAGACGCGAGCAGACGACAGAACGTGGTTAGAGAGAGCAGGAAAGGAGGTGAAAGCAGACCATTTTCAAGAAGAAAATGTTTTAATCTCTACAAAGTTTTGAACCCGTTTTCTCTAGACCACGAGAACCCTCGAAAAGTTGCGCACGTCGAAGATCCATTGGTGATCCTAAAAATTCAAAATTAATTCCTACAAAAGTGAAAACGCTCAATGAGTCCAGCACACTCATAGTATGACCTAGACCTAATACGGTTTCGAGCGCCGTAAAACACATACTAAAAGACAGAAAAAGCCCCACGTCAGACTGTAGGGCGAAGATCTGGGCTCGAACCACAAGAGGAGAGTTCCTGAGTGTGGGTCGTTGAGGGTGTTGGGTGTTGGGTGTTTTTTGTTTTTTGTTTTTTGTTTTTTGTTTTTTGTTTTTTTGTTTTTTGTTTTTGCTTTTGCTCGTTGTTTTTTCACTTTCTATTTTCTTTGTTTATTGTTTTGTTTGTTTTGTTTGGTTTTTGTGTTTTTATTTGACCCAGTGCCCCCTTTTCGGTTGCTATGTTAATATCTGGTCTCTCTAGGCGTGCGAGGAGAGTGGGAAAGGGGTATATGATCTGACTCGTATCAGACAACCCTTTACTATGAGAATGATTGTGAGGAAAAAGTACAACGATAGATCCCAACACGAAGATGGAACGATAGGAAAATGGGAATAACAGTGCTTAGATCTATTTGTTTAATGTAAGTGATTGGTTATCGAGTTATCCTTTTCCTTAGCTCTTTACGGTCCTTAGAACATTGGAAGATCCAGACATCAAGAAGACAATCGAAATTGACTTTGATCTTCTTATTGAACCAAAAACAAGAAACAAAAACAAAACAAACAAAATAACAAAATAAAACGATAATCATACCTAAACAAAAACGACCAACCCCC
>NW_004797983.1:60777-62068 GCF_000002075.1 Aplysia californica
GTTGGTTAGTTATTTATAATATTGTTAGGGGTATTTTGGTGTTGTTTTTTATGGTAATGTTTTGTTTGTTTGTTTTTGTTTTTGTAGTGGGTATTTCTGTTGCTGTTGTTCCTTTTTCTTTTTCTTTTTTTGGTCTGTTTTTGGTTCCGTGTCCCACTTCCGTTTGCCAAGTTAGGCCCCGTGTCCACCAAACCGGAAACCAACCGACCGTTTGTCGTACGTCTCTCGGGATGTCGGTTGGCGAAATGGAGCACCGGTTTTTTCCTTAGAAATCAGGGAAAATGTCCGTTTGGTTGTGTCTGCCAGGACGACACGACAGCTCCCTGCAAGCGTCGAGGTGGTTGGGATGTTGCTGGCTGCTGTAGTCGGCGTTGTGGGGACTCCTCAGCCATAGGTCCAGCCAGAGCTAAAAAAGAATATATCATTTTAAGTTTGGATGAAAATTCTAGTGTCATATTCGTAATCAGCGCCTCAGAATTATCAAAGACTGCGCGTAAACTACCTGGTCTAAATGCATAGTAACAATTTCACTCATTTCTTTTTGAAAAAAAACCCCCATTCATTAACCCAAGTTCTTGCCAAACGTTCATTGACCTCATGGCTATTAATAGCCCGATGCCGAGACGGCCGGTGATCTCGCCTTGTCGGTTGTGACAGTGATTAAGTCGCCGTCATAGATCTAGCTTCACAAGAGAGCGAACACAAGAACTTTTTTATATACGTCACTGGTACGAAGCCCCCCCCAACAAAAAGACACTCTTTCTAGAGGTGTACTTTGGTTTTCTGTGCTGTGAATACAAAATGTGTAACTTGGCACCCAGTCAGGTCGTACTTGGAGTTGGAAGAGAGCAGTTGGGAAAAAAGATAGCAGACGAACAACTGATAGTAGAACTAGATCTAGTCTCAGCTTTTTTTCGACAAGAGTGCAAACAGTGCAACAAGGGAATGACATTTTACATATCATGAAATCAGACAGCCATTTCTGGGAAGCATACAGTGCAAGCTGCCATTTCAAAAAGACGCTAAAACATTAACAATAGGGACACGATCTTTCGCTGTCTATAACCCGGTACCCATTCATACCAGAGTGAAGTGAGGCAAATTTCGTGTAAAGTGATTTTCCCCAAGTACTTGATCTAATGTGGGGCTAAGCTGAGGCTCGAACCTTCGAACCTCACGATTACAATCCGGTAACCTAACCACTAGACCACCACAACCTCGCGATTACGAGTCCGGTAACCTAACCACTAGACCACCGACACCACAACCTCACGATTCTGAGTCCGGGAAG
>NW_004797983.1:64539-66136 GCF_000002075.1 Aplysia californica
CCCACCAGGCGCCTGGGCCAACAACTACCGGCAGAAGTACAAGAGCATGGCCGAGACTGTGTCCCCCGCCTTCCCCCAGCCGCCAGACTCCAGCCCCCTCCACCTGGACATCCGCCTGACCCAGATCGACATCGTGGACGTGGACAAGGAGAAGAGCCTGGTGACCCTGATCGTGAGGAAGCGAGAGTACTGGATCATCGACGAGATGGCCTTCGACCGAGCCGCCCTCAACATGTCCAGTGTCACCCTGACCAGCACCGACATTTGGACTCCGGACACCACCTTCTTCAACGCCGCCGGGCCTGAGCACGTCATCAACCGTGAGGTGGTTCTCTTCCACAAGGGAGTCTTTCTGTCCGTGCGGAGAATCCAGGTGCCCATCCTGTGTGACGTCAGCGAGGTGAACACGTACACTGGCGCCACCTGCCACCTCCAGGCCGGCTCCTTCGGGCTGGGCAATGAGCTGATCCGTCTGATGGAGCCCAGAGACAACTGGTCCTTCCTGCTCCGCTCTGCCCTGGCCGGAGACTCCGACTACGAGGTTCTGTCGGGTCACGTGGTCAGATCGCAGGAGGAGTACGCTTCCGGTGACCCCGAGCAGTTCTACTACGACGCTCTGACCTTCACCTTCACCTTCAGAAGCAAGTACGGTCACTAGTCCCCTTGTTCTGTGGGATTCTTGACGAGCTGAATCATGATGAGATTTCTCGGCCGGCCTCTTTTGCTGGCGGAGTTCTTTGGTCCATTTGTCTCGCCTAATACAGAAAATACCTACCGAAATAACAATGGCATAGGATGTTACTTGTTTTGTTTTGGCTTAGCTGACAATATGGCGAACTCTCCTTAGCTCAAGGAGATTCTAGAACTGTTGTGTCCAATACGAAAATAGAAGTTCTCTTCTGATCAATCTAATAAACGGAGCTTGTATTTTTTTCCACTGACTTCGGTTTAGTTCAAATGATTTCATTTTTGTTGTTGTTGATGTCTTGTGACTGTTGCTTTGTCTTGTTCTTAGTTTTGTTTCTTTTTGCTGCTCATCGTTTTACTTCTCGATTAAATCCTTTATTTTCTTTTTCCTTTTTTCCCCTTTTAAAAATTCTTTTCTTTATTTCTGTTCGTTTTCTCTCGTCTGGGTCACAGAATTCCTGGTGTAGTGAACTCTTCGTCTCCGGCAGGTACACTTCTGTACCACGACGTGGACATCACGTTGCTTTTCGTCAATTGCCGAAAACAGATCTCTTTCACCGGGAGCTCATTCATCAGATGAAGATCTCTCAAAATAGGTTGACTTCTTTTGACTTAATGACCCACTTAACGACGCTTTTGCCATTTCTCGATTCAGTACAAAAAAAGGGAGCCCGGCGTAGTGGGTTTATCTCCCCCTCCCCTCGGAGATAAAGTGGGACTCAAAGTGACGGGTGTGGGGTGTAGCGACTAGGCACTTTGTCACTTAACGTAGCAGGCGTGAGTTCGACTGTCACAATACTTTGGGGAGGACTGCTATCACGTATCTCCGTCTTTCTTCTTTCTGTTTGGTTTTAGTTTTACTAGGGTTTTACGGCGCTCACAACTGCATAAGGTCATATGAGCGTCAAGG
>NW_004797983.1:68587-69857 GCF_000002075.1 Aplysia californica
ATTAATATAGCGCATATCCATGCTCAAGAGCTTGCTCTATGCGCTTTACAACTATTATTACCCCAGCAGACCATCTGAGAACACTCAGAAACATCATTGGCTTCCGCGGAAGCATACAGTGCAAGCTGCGGATTTCACGCGCTCAAACACTATGGAACAGACAAGATCGTTCACTGTCTATAGCCGGGTACCCATTACCACCTGGGTGAAGTGAGGAAAATTTATGCAAAGTGCCTTTCCCAAGGACACAACGTCAGGCCCCTGACGGGATTCGAACCCTCGACCTTACGGTTGCGAGTCCGAGAGCCTAACCACTAGGCCACCCACGCCACAGATGAATGAAGATTGTCATTGTCATTGTCAGTGTCATATATTCCCTCTTCAATCACCACCTTAAAAAAATCTTCTTCTTCCTTGTTAACCTCATCCTCTAGATCTAGAAATCTAGGACTGGCTGGCAAAAAAACCACTTACTCTACGTGTGAGGAAGCTGTAGACACAGGCTAGCCACTACGTTAACGTTCGTCATTTGTGATGTAGTAGTGATGTAGCGGAAATGTTGACGATGTGGACCTTTGGCTCTTACAAAGTGAACCCCTGTATGTACTGTACACAACTCTGTCCCCACGAAAACATCAATATAAGGAACAACACAACAAATGGAAAGACACCGCCCTGCCCCCACATTTCAATGTAAGCTTGTTGAGATTTCATCCTCCGGCTGTCTAGAATCTAGACGTCTCCAGGTGCTCCACGTGAGTCTCGAAAAATACTCACCCCTGAATCGTGTTTCTTTGGCGAACGTTTAAGTTAAAGTGTGGTGTTGTGAAAGATATGCCAACTTCTGAATGTTTTAGGTGTATGCTGCAAATCCCTTATGATTTTTTGACATGTTTTAGGCTTACATCAAAGGTAACGTACCTTAACCTTAGTTTGCTGTGACTTTTATGAATGGGCTTTTAGATTCTGTTGTTCGCTTAACTTTTAGAGCCGCATGCAAAGACACGGGAAGATTTAACAGAGCGATTTGTTTCTCTACCGTTATAACCGCGGTCAGACGAAAGTTTGTATTTTTTGGTTTTTGTAAAGTGTTTTACGGCGCTCGCAACTGCATAAGGTCATATGAGCGCGCGGGACACACCTAATATTTTCAGTGGTTAGGAAATTTTGAATTTTTCCCGGGTGGCGGCCGAAGCCTACTCTTATCGATTTTAGACCACCAAGGGATCTTTAACGTGCGCAACTTGCACACGGGCCCTCCGAGATTTTT
>NW_004797983.1:69957-76048 GCF_000002075.1 Aplysia californica
CGAGAAGGCTAGGTGTAGATCTTTCTTACCAGAAGATCAGGGGTGTGGCAGAAAGACAGCAGTAAGGAGGAGCCAAGGAGTAACAGTAGAAAGGCTGCAGAAAGAGTCAGGAGCCCAGAGGAGGGGGCAAAAGAGGTGAGGGGGTGGGGGCAGAAAAAGTAGAAATGAAAGCAGACAACAGAACATTGCTGGAGAGCAAGAAAGGAGGTGAAAGGAGATAATTTTAGAGAAGACAATTTTTTGGTCGCTACCCGGATTCGAACCCGGGACCTTTTGAATGAGAGGCCAACACCTTAACCTCTAGGCCACGAGAGCCCCCTCAGACGAAAGTGAACGAGCTTTTTATACCAGCAGTCACAGAGAAGTCTTTCATCTCACTATCAGCATCTGCTGGTAAACTTGGTACCAGCACTCCTTCAGAGGGTCATAGCAATAAAACGTTCAAAACTGAACTGCATTGTATTTGTATCAAACGCCAAAAGTCACTCGGGAAAAGATAGATAGATAGATAGATAGATAGATAGATAGATAGATAGATAGATAGATAGATATTAGATAGATAGATAGATAGATAGATAGATAGATAGATAGATTTTTGTCGGTTTCAGTTGCTCAAATGGCGAAGGTTGTAGATGTTGACAGCGTGAATTAAAAATGCCATGTTTGCGGAATATTTCACTTTTTCAGTTTTTATTTCCTCAAGTGCCTTCTTTGTCAGCTGCAATCGGAACTGCATACTGTACGTGTTGTGGTTTCTCTTCGACATTTGCAGCTTATATGCTGTGCTGAACAGTCAGTTTTAGTTTAAGTTAGAGTTTTACGGCACTTGCAACACAATATGGTCATATAAGTGCCGGAGAATAGATTATGCGTTACAAGAAAGTAACAAACACAAAAAAGAAGGAGGGTAGATCAGATGTTTGATCGGAAAGAAGGAACAAACCACATCAGAGCACGTGTAGAGTCTTTGTGGTCGAAATTCGCATACACAATAGTCAATAGAATGGTCAACTGAAGTTCGTTCAAGTGTGTGTGTGTATGTGTGTGTATGTGTATGTGTGTATGTGTGTGTATGTGTGTATATATGTGTGTGTATGTGTGTGTATGTGTATGTGTGTATGTGTATGTGTTTATATGTGTGTGTGTGTGTGTGTGTGTGTGTATGTGTATGTGTTTATATATGTGTGTGTATGTGTGTGTATGTGTGTGTATGTGTGTGTATGTGTGTGCATGTGTGTGTATGTATGTGTGTGTATGTATGTGTGTGTGTGTGTGTATGTGTGTGTGCGTGTGTGTGTGCGTGCGTGTGTATGTGTATGTACGTGCGTGCGCACGTTTGTGTGTGTGTTTGTGTGTGTTTGTGTTTGTGAAAGTTAAAAAGAAATAATTCTAGAATAAAACAATTTAAAACCAACAAAACAAAACAACCAGAAGGAGAACACAAACAGCCACAGAAAACGTAAATCAGAAATAACAATCATCTGAACCCAAACCAGAAATTTGGAAAGAAGAAATGATCAGCTAAGTTTATTCAGCCCGATTCCAATCAAAATCATTTTCATGGCAGAAAAAACAGTCCATCAATCTTAGCTTATCAGATACAACATGCAATAATATTGGGAGTAAATACAAAACACGTAACATTTTGTTGCTATTTCGGTAGATATTTTCCGTATCAGGGGTTGACATCAGAACCAAAAATGAAATTAAAAAAAAAAAAAAAAAAAAAAGAAAAAAAGAAAATAAATTGCGCCTACTAAAGAAGCAAACCAAGAAAGTTCATCATGATTTGGCTCGCCAGTCCTTCGGCAGTTGGCGCTGCGGGGTAACTACACCACCACCCCACAGACCGCCAGCTCACAAACAGCCAGCTCACAGACCGCCAGCTCACAAACCGCCAGCTCACAGACCGTACTTGCTTCTGAAGCTGAAGGTGAAGGTGAGCACATCGTGGAAGAAGCGTTTGGGCCCGCCCCTGGGGTACTCCCAGACGGCGCGTGACGTGTGACCAGACAGCAGCTCGTAGTCCGACTGTCCCTGGAAGGCAGAGTCCAACAGGAAGGACCAGTCGTCTCTGGGCTCCCTCAGACGGATCAAACCGTCCCCCAGCCCGAAGGATCCGATCTGGAGCTTGCAGGTGGCGCCACTGTACGTGTTGACCTCACTGACGTCACACTTGATGGTCAGTTGGACGGTGGACACAGACAGGAGGTCCCCCGCGGCGAACAGAACGACCTCTTTGTTGATGACGTGTTGGGGCCCGGCCGAGTTTTGCACGGTGGTGTCCGGCGTCCAGATGTCGGTGTCCGACACGTACAGGCCCGAGACGTTGTAGCTGGACTGGTCAAAGGTCAGCTCCTCGTCCGACCACGTCTCGCGCTTGTGGAGGACCAGAGTGACGCGGTTGTGAGCCCTGTCCACACTGGCGATGTCCAGCTTGGTGACACGGACGTCCAGGTCGAGCGGGCCCGAGTCCAGGGGCTGGGGGAAGCAGGGAGTGATCAGGCCACTCATGGAGCGGTACAGCTCACTGTAGCGGCTACACCCCACGCCTGGTGGTAATTGGAACAATAATAATAAAGATAATAATAATAATAATAATAATAATAATATTAATAATAATAATAATACATCTGCAGACGAGAAAATGTCTCAGGTGAAATAGAAGACTTAGATCTACAGGTTCATTTGACTCGTGGCTTCTGTTGTGGCCGATGAGATTAATTCTGGCACAGAAAAGTTGGCCACATTTGGGACATTTAAAGGCTCCATTTCCACTTATGGATATGAGCGCAGCTGGCTGGCATCGAGGTTTTTCCCGGCCGCAAATGCAAATTTGTGGCCGCGAATTTCGCAGCTCTCCGCAACCTACCGCAAATTTTACAAAACAACGTAGTTTTCAGAAACATTTTCCTTCTTTTGAGCCGTTCTCGAACTCAAATTTCACCTCAGGCCCTCGCAACTCTGCCAGATTTGTTTCCCTTCGTTCTGAAATTCATTCGCAGTCCAGATCTCTATTCTAATCCTATGTATGCTACTGTGTGTTTTTCCCCCGCTGACACTGGTAGTGGTAGGCTACACTGTTACAGCGTTAACTGAAGCAACCTTAGATTGACAATCTTGTTTTTTCTGAGAGGAGACGACACCTAAATGAAGAAAACTTGAAAGCATTTGTGTTTCTATATTACAAGAACTTCATTGCATGTGAATCTTGGATGTATTTGATTGTATTTTCATTTTCAGATTTATTTTTCAAATGCATGACTTGCCTTGCCTTGCCTAGTTGTCGTCCCTGACTCTCAGAGGTCGTTGTGCCATGAGTCTCCGACCAGTTCCGTCTTGTGATCTGACCATACATTGCCAAGCTGTTACCCATCCCGGCTTTTACATCATCAGTCTATGACTTCCCCTGTCTGCCTCTAGCTCTCTTCCTTTTCACCCGACCAGTGAGAATTGTCCTTGGCAGTGAGTCATGCCACATGCTGTGCCCGAAGTTTGTTAGTTTGGCTTATTTTAGTTTTGGTACCGTAGTACTTCTCTTTTGACTTTAAGTTTTTGCGTCACAGCTTCATTTGTGATTTCGTCTTTCCTGCCATTTCTGCCTAGTCTGCGAAAGATCTACATCAGACCTCAATCTTGTTTACTAAATTTTTGTACATTGTCCAAGTTTCTGTGGCATAAGACACGATTGGAATAATGTAGCAGTTCACCAGCCTTAGTTTCAGGTCTATTGGGATGTTTCTTTATAAACTATACTATACTATACTAGTGTAAAGATGATGTATACATATAGTTTTCTCATATTCTTTTAATAAAAGAATGTATGAATTTTCAAAATAACCCCCAAAACACCAGTCTTTTTCAGTATGTCTGTTTCATGGGGTAAGCAGCATTTGTCTGTACGGATTCTGAAAGCAAATTTCTTGGCAAATGATGGCATTTTTGTTGGCAAATTTTAGGGTTGCAATTTGCAAATTGCCGCGGAGACAGAGCTTGCAGGCTTCTCTCTTGGCTCAAGCATTTCTTTTTTAAAAATAAATTTGTGAAGCCTCGTTATGTCTTACTGCCCACTGTGACTGCTGCTCTCCAACTGTGTCTGTCAAGAGCTCGGCTCTCCAATATGGATGGGTTGTCGTTGGATTTCTTTAGAATACATGTACAGGGTGATCCAAAAAAGCTGTACAGCTTTTTTTTCTGAATACCTCGAACAAAAATTGTTCTAGAATTCTATAACTTGGAACAGACATAACTGATTCAACAGGAATTTGTTTGACATAAAATCCACGAAGAAGAAATTTGTTTTGAAAACGGAAATAGCTTAAAGAAAGAAGTACCCAAAAACGTAAAGTTCACAAATCTTTAAAAATCTTGTAAAGGAAGTCGTGAAAAGATTGGTTGGCTTTTTTTCTTTATTTTCTCTTTGACATTTAATTCTAATTTTCCACCCCTGTCACATTTAAACAATATTGAATTTCTTTTACATAATTAAAAAAACTAACGATTTCATACTGGAATTCCTAGAAGCAGTGCTCTATATGCCCTCCTTTGGACTCAACATATTTTTAACGTTCGAAATGTTCAATGGCGACCAAACACAAGGACCTGCTAGACCACGAGTGTTCAAATCAACATTCACTGTGCATATTCAGTATGAAGCGGTTTCTAGAGACATTAGGGAGTGGGGTGCCCAATAGACAACATTTTTGTCAAGCGAAGATGAAAATGGTACTGTCGTAGGTTAAGATTTGCCTTGAGAATACAGACTGTCGAGGTGCAGGAAAGTCCTAGCTGCAGATCGTCTACGGACAGACGTCTCATGGGACTCGACTACTGAAATCTGCACATTGGTGACGTTTAAAGGGCTGTGCATGGTGCGTGTTTGACATGAAGTAGTCCTTTCTAAGGAAATTTTTAGTTCTGATTCGCTATAGATCCAAACTGACAGAACCTCTCTACTCATGACGCCAAAGGTATTGGGGGCACTTAAGCATTTCTCCATATCGTGCGCAGAACTTACGAAATGTAAGGGATGGTGAGTTTGTGGAGAGGAAATGTTCAATACAAAAATCTCTCTGCTCTTTACTAAACGTAATCATGATCTCAGCAGGCAAACACCATTTGGGTAAAATAATATCTGCCGACTTCCGTTGACTTGTCAGACTTGTCAGACTTCTGTTGACTTGTCAGACTTCTGTTGACTTGTCAGACTGTTAGACTGTCAGACTGTCAGACTGTTAGACTGTTGACTTGTCAGACTGCTGCAGCTCGCAACATGGCGCGATTGTTGCAACTTTCAATTGTGGTAGGCCTTGTGCAAACTGGTGCGTCATTTTATAAAATGGCGACAGGTTTGGAAATGGGTTTTTTATGCGCCATATAGAGCAAAACCATTCAATGGACTGATAAAAAAATGAATATTAGAAAAATCTCTTTTGGCTCCCAAATGTTGTGTTCAAATCTGAAACGTAAAACTTATGTATGGAGGAAGATATTTACAAAACAAATTGTAGTTTTTTGGGGGGGCACCCTGTAGGCCTACATGTATTTTCCGAGTGTCTTTAAAGCGCACTTTTTGGTGCGCAAGAACAATACTTTCCCGAGGACAGCTCAGGACAGAACACCGTCTTTGGGATTCTGAAATATCGGTCATTCTTACGTCATGGCTTGCCCAGCGGAGCTGAGTCCTTTTTGAACTAAGAAAACAACAACTGTCGGCAGTTATCCTTTTGGGGTATTTGCTATTTCATCCTGACATTCGATGCTAAGAATTGTCCTGGGGGGACATTCCGTGTGGAAAAGATTCAACTTCTCGGCACGTCTTTGGGGCACCGTCCAGACCTCGGCACAGTACAGTAGGGTTGAGAGGACCGCGTCATTTCTGGGTGCATGCTGGTGTACTGTGCATGTTGTTGGGTTTTTGTGTGTGTACAAGTATAGTTGTGGTACCTCATCGTCAGCCAAATTCTCCTTCAAGTATCGAGGAACAGAATTCTAAAACCAAAACCAAAAACTAAACCAAAAGCAAAAAGCAAACAAAACCAGAAACCCCCATCCTAAAAACCCAACAACCACCCCCTCCCCCCAACAACCA
>NW_004797983.1:76514-79564 GCF_000002075.1 Aplysia californica
CCCCAATCCTAAAAAACCCAACAACCACCCCCCCACAAAAAAACCTACCACAACTAGCAAAACCGATCACAAGTCGATGGCAAGTTTCTACATATAGCATAATCAGAACACCCTGGCCTCAGAAATCAACGACCTTAAAATAAAAACAAATAATTTTTTTAAATTACAAAATCTAGCAAAACCGATCACAAATTGATGTAAAGTTTCAATAATTCCCAGTATAAATAGTGCAGTGAGAAGACAAACAGATGACTTGTACCGTACCTGCAAAGGTGAGGGCGACGCACAGAAAATGGAAGCGGGCTGCCATGACTGCTGTGTGGATGTCTGTCTGTCTCCGTGAGTGGGATGGTGCAGGCTTCCGGCCCTCCCTTATATACATACCGGTTTTTTTCTTTCCACCCGTGTGTTTGTGTAAGAGTTTTTGTGTTTTGACTTTCATTTGGTTATCTGCGCTGTCCGTTCTTTTGTTTTGGCCTGCCCCACAATGTCAACGTCACATTGACACACATCAGTGGAGATACCACAGCGGTCAGGTTACCCGGGGCGACGATAACTTTGTATCACGGAGGTATAGCTCAAGTAAAACATTTTTTGTCATAAACAAGGCGAGAGGCAGAGGGTCTTTGGAGTCTTTCTTTCTTTATCTTTATCGCAATCTCTAGTTGACCCAATTCTCTAACGGCACGTATTTTGCCCGCCGATCTTCTTATTAGCTTGCGTACTAGATTCTCGATGTTAGAACTTATTTAACTGAACTCACCCGCCGGCCTCGTGTTTTGTAACGACAGCTCTGTAGACAAAACTCACTCGCTGGTCTGCATGTGTTGACCTTCAGGGTAAAAAAAAGTTGACCTCATTAGGAGAAGATAGTGAGTCCGTGCGTGCTCACAGCGAGGGTCCTGGAAACGTAGTTGATGACAGACTTAGGCAGCTTTCACAAAATTATAAGTTGTGGTCAAAAGAGTTCTCTAGCCTGGCTCTAAGGAGGGGGGGGGAGGGTTGTTTAAGTTATTTGTCGTTTGTTTTTGGTTAGTTTTTTTGGCAAGTGTTTTGCGAGGCTAGCAATTGCATAAGGTCATATTATAACACTTACTAAGTTAAGCACTTTCAATATGGTAGAAATTCATTTTTACAATTTTGCCCAGGTGGCAGCCGAAGCCTATTCTTATTGATTTTAGAACCACCAAAGGATCTTTAACGTGTGCAACTTACACACGGGACTCCGAGATTTTTCGCCCTTATCCGAGAAGGCTAGGTGTTAGATCTTAAAGACAGCAGTAAGAAGAAGCCAAGAAAGAGCAGCAGAAAGGCTGCAGAAAGTGTCAGGAGCCTAGAGGCAGGGGAGGGAGGGGGCAGAAAATGGAAACCAAAGCAGACGACAGAACATGGTTAGAGTCCAGAAAAGAAAGTGAAAGAAGAACATTTGAAAGAAGAAAATTGTCCGTCCCTGTCAGGTTAACCACCTGGGATCTTTTGAAAGAAAGGCGAACACTGTACCTCAACACCTCGGGAGCCCAGGGGGGGGGGGTGTGGATGTTGTTTTAGTTTTAGTAAAATTTTACGCACTTGCAACAAAATAAGGTCATATAAGTGACGAAGATTAGAGGTGTTACAAGACAGTAACAAACACAAAAAGGAGGAGAGAGAAGGACGATAGATGTTTAATGGGAAAGAAGAAGCAAACCCCATCAGAGCACCCGCCAACCGCCCACAAGGATGTCGTTGGATATAAATAACTGAATGTGTTGAATAGCGTAAACTCCAGCAGCAATGACCAAGTTGAAAACCATCTGGAACGACAGAGATATCACCATTAGATCAAAGATCAGACTGATGCGTTCTCTGAATCCTTGACCTTGAATGCAGAACTTGAAAGAAGGATCAAAGCTGTGGAGATGAGATGCTTCCGAAAAATCCTTGGTACAGTATCATACAAAGAAAACAACACAAATGATGAAGTCAAACAACGGATCAAAAATGAAATTGGACCGTACGCTGACCTTCTTACTCTGGTCAGGAATCGCAAACTGCAATGGTATGGACACATCACCCATTACTTCGGCCTTGCCAAGATGATCTTGCAAGGCAGCGTCCAGGGAAAAAGGAGCAGAGGCAGACCGAAGAAGAGTTGGGAGGACAACATCAAGGAATGGACAGGCCTGGAACTCAGAGACACGCTCAGGAAAGCTGAAGACCGGAAGGAGTGGAGGAAGCTGGTGGCCAAATCTTCCAAAGCCCCGCCGGACATCCAGTCTACGGAAACCCCTTACAGCAAACTGTATAGCCTCCTTGAGTCTACGGGATTGGTGAAGGTGAAGGTGAAGTGTTGGTGAAGGTGAAGTGTTGGTGAAGGTGAAGGTGAAGGTGAAGGTGAAGTGTTGGTGACGGTGAAGGTGAAGGTGAAGTGTTGGTGAAGGTGAAATGTTGGTGAAGGTGAAGGTGAAGGTGAAGTGTTGGTGAAGGTGAAGGTGAAGGTGAAGGTGAAGGTGAAGGTGAAGGTGAAGTGTTGGTGAAGGCGAAGGGGAAGATGAAGGTGAAGTGTTGGTGAAGGTGAAGTGTTGGTGAAGGTGAAGTGTTGGTGAAGTGTTGGTGAAGGTGAAGGTGAAGGTGAAGTGTTGGTGAAGTGTTGGTGAAGGTGAAATGTTGGTGAAGGTGAAGTGTTGGTGAAGGTGAAGTGTTGGTGAAGGTGAAGGTGAAGGTGAAGGTGAAGTGTTGGTGACGGTGAAGGTGAAGGTGAAGTGTTGGTGAAGGTGAAATGTTGGTGAAGGTGAAGGTGAAGGTGAAGTGTTGGTGAAGGTGAAGGTGAAGGTGAAGTGTTAGTGAAGGTGAAGTGTTGGTGAAGGTGAAGGTTAAGTGTTGGTGAAGGTGAAGTGTTGCTGAAGGTGAAGTGTTGGTGAAGTGTTGGTAAAAGTGAAGGTGAAGTGTTGGTGAAGTGTTGGTGAAGGTGAAGTGTTGGTGAAGGTGAAGTGTTGGTGAAGGTAAAGGTGAAGTGTTGGTGAAGGTGAAGTGTTTGGTGACGGTGAAGTGTTGGTGAAGGTGAAGGTGAA
>NW_004797983.1:79664-80554 GCF_000002075.1 Aplysia californica
TGGCCAAATCTTCCAAAGCCCCGCCGGACATCCAGTCTACGGAAACCCCTTACAGCAAACTGTATAGCCTCCTTGAGTCTACGGGATTGGTGAAGGTGAAGGTGAAGTGTTGGTGAAGGTGAAGTGTTGGTGAAGGTGAAGGTGAAGGTGAAGGTGAAGGTGAAGGTGAAGGTGAAGTGTTGGTGAAGGTGAAGTGTTGGTGAAAGTGAAGTGTTGGTGAAGGTGAAGGTGAAGTGTTGGTGAATGTGAAGGTGAAGGTGAAGTGTTGGTGAAGGTGAAGGTGAAGGTGAAGGTGAAGGTGAAGTGTTGGTGAAGGTGAAGTGTTGGTGAAAGTGAAGTGTTGGTGAAGGTGAAGGTGAAGTGTTGGTGAATGTGAAGGTGAAGGTGAAGTGTTGGTGAAGGTGAAGGTGAAGGTGAAGGTGAAGGTGAAGGTGAAGGTGAAGTGTTGGTGAAGGCGAAGGGGAAGATGAAGGTGAAGTGTTGGTGAAGGTGAAGTGTTGGTGAAGGTGAAGTGTTGGTGAAGGTGAAGGTGAAGTGTTGGTGAAGGTGAAGTGTTGGTGAAGGTGAAGTGTTGGTGAAGGTAAAGGTGAAGTGTTGGTGAAGGTGAAGTGTTTGGTGACGGTGAAGTGTTGGTGAAGGTGAAGGTGAAGGTGAAGGTGAAGGTGAAGGTGAAGGTGAAGTGTTGGTGAAGGTGAAGTGTTGGTGAAAGTGAAGTGTTGGTGAAGGTGAAGGTGAAGTGTTGGTGAATGTGAAGGTGAAGGTGAAGTGTTGGTGAAGGTGAAGGTGAAGGTGAAGGTGAAGGTGAAGGTGAAGGTGAAGTGTTGGTGAAGGCGAAGGGGAAGATGAAGGTGAAGTGTTGGTGAAGGTGAAGTGTTGGTGAAGGTGAAGTG
>NW_004797983.1:80654-85654 GCF_000002075.1 Aplysia californica
AAGTGTTGGTGACGGTGAAGGTGAAGGTGAAGTGTTGGTGAAGGTGAAATGTTGGTGAAGGTGAAGGTGAAGGTGAAGTGTTGGTGAAGGTGAAGGTGAAGGTGAAGGTGAAGGTGAAGGTGAAGGTGAAGTGTTGGTGAAGGTGAAGTGTTGGTGAAAGTGAAGTGTTGGTGAAGGTGAAGGTGAAGTGTTGGTGAATGTGAAGGTGAAGGTGAAGTGTTGGTGAAGGTGAAGGTGAAGGTGAAGGTGAAGGTGAAGGGTTGGTGAGTAGAAGTGACACGTCCACCCCCGAGGGTGTGTGTTATCTCTGCGTCACAACGCCTTTGACTTATGCTCCGTGTTTCCAGTTAAAGAGCTTGTTCATAGTTGTATATTATTATTATCATTCTACGCCGTTCTGTCGTTTGTTTTTCTCTCTCCAAACTACCACTTCGTGTCCCTCCTAAAGAAAAACATATAACAGGAAACGTACGGAAACCAATCTTAAAAGTAAAAAAAACAACAACCACAAACAAGATCTAGCAATAAACAAACAAAGTGTAGCATAACAAAACAACAAACACACACACACACACACACACACACACACACGCACACACACACACACACACACACACACACACACACACACACACACACACACGCTCGCGCGCGCATAGACACACACACATACATACACTCACATAAACACACAAACATACTCACACACAGACACACACACAGACACACACACATTCACACACACACACACTCACACACAGAAACACACACAGACACACACACACAGACACACACACACACAGACACACACACACACATTCACACACAGACACACTCATACACAGAAACACACACACACACACAAACACACACAGTTTTTAGTTTAGTTTTAGTTTTAGTAAAGAGTTTTACGGCACTTGCAACACAATAAGGTCATATAAGTGCCGAAGATTAGAGGTGTTACAAGAGAGTAACAACAAACGTAAAAAAGAAGGAGGAGAGATAAGGACGGTAGCTGTTTAGAGGAAAGAAGGAACAAACCACACCAGAGCACCCGCCAACCACCCACAAACACACACAGACACACACACATACACACACACAGACACACACACTGACACACACACAGACACTCACACACACACACACACACACACACACACACACACACAGACACACACCTCAAGGGACATAGGGCGGTGCATCCCGACAAGCAAAGACTGCAACATGTACCATTCGCCTGCTCAGTAGGCTAGATCTACCTTATTTTGATACATTTGACGTAAAAAAATATATGTTTTGAGTTTCACAACATGTCAAACTTATTCAAATACAATTCTTGGAATACCTCGATAACAACTCCGAACAATCTTACGATTTTGATAGAGCAGATAGAACCTTTGAAGAGCACATGGGGGAAACGACTGTTATCACAGACTGTAAATTGTGAGGGTGTAGATTTTAAAAGCTTGTGGACTCAAAACTTCATAATAAGACAAGTGGTTTATTGCTAAGTGTTGTTGAATGGGAAATCTAACAACAATAATCAACCAACAGTTGAACGAAAATACAGTTATGACTCAGTAAGCGTTCACAAAAGGTACCCCACAATTTTCAGTTTGTGACTACCGTCGTTTTCCCCCTGTATCCTTCATTTGGTTTCTGACCTCATGGCCTTAGTAACTCAAAACAGCTAAAAATGCCAGATAGAACTTTGTAGCGCATTGACACAATCATTATCCCCCCTCTACCGAGTGCAATCATAATACATGTAATAAAAATATGTTGAGCTTACATAACGTCAAGAACATTCGATTATTGCCTTCGACATTTTGGGCCGGTTGGGATTTTTTGGTTCTGAAAGGGAAGAGCAGAGACAGCTTGGTGATACATGTATTATTTTATAGATCTAGTTCATTGGACGAAAGAATATTCCAAATATAGAATCAACTGAGTAGGCCTATACCAAAGTTCAACCGTTTCACATTGTCTCAAAATGGCTTAAAGTGACTTAGGTATATAGTTTATCTTATGAGCGTGACAATATTATATTTAGCTACAAGTACAAGATTAATCATAATACTTTACGTTAACACGTTACAAGAAATACAAGCAACAACTACCACTATCGTGTTCCTCTTTTCATCAGGTGACGTCACTTTGCTAGGAATAGACAAGGGACCAAGGGGGGAAAAGAAAGAAAAAGAAAGTTCTTAGACAACAAGGAACCCCGAAACTCCACTGGATTGTTTAAAACTGGATCAAAGACAAGTACACTGACACAGCATCGGCATTTAACGGCGTGAGAAAAATAAGTAGGGCCCACATTGTATAACAGAAGGAAAAACAAAACAAACAACAACAACAAAAACAAACAAAAACCCACACAAGGAAGAGGAAAGAAGCAAGGCCATTAACATGTTCGAATAGCGACGTCACAGCACGTAAGCCTCAAGGGGAAATGGAGACCGATGGTGTCCGTGGTCCAGTATGCATGTAGTAGTTAGGCTCTCAGTTAACCCTATCCGTACGTCGTGTTTTACTATCGTATTCATGCGACGTGGGGAACTCTGTGCTACCACTTAACCCTATCCGTACGTCGTGTTTTACTATCGTATTCATGCGACGTGGGGAACTCTGTGCTACCACTTAACCCTATCCGTACGTCGTGTTTTACTATCGTATTCATGCGACGTGGGGAACTCTGTGCTACCACTTAACCCTATCCGTACGTCGTGTTTTACTATCGTATTCATGCGACGTGGGGAACTCTGTGCTACCACTTAACCCTATCCGTACGTCGTGTTTTACTATCGTATTCATGCGACGTGGGGAACTCTGTGCTACCACTTAACCCTATCCGTACGTCGTGTTTTACTATCGTATTCATGCGACGTGGGGAACTCTGTGTTACCACTTAACCCTATCCGTACGTCGTGTTTTACTATCGTATTCATGCGACGTGGGGAACTCTGTGCTACCACTTAACCCTATCCGTACGTCGTGTTTTACTATCGTATTCATGCGACGTGGGGAACTCTGTGCCACCACTTTCCAAAGAGGAAAATTGGTCGCTTTTAAGCACAAGGGGTCTATCCCGCAAAATGCTGTTTTGATAAAATCAAAGGTAAATCTTTGGATCCTTATTCCGTTTCTTTAAAAGACAAGGAGGGTTTTCTTTATAACCAAACATATAGGCTATATTATACACACCAATAAAACCAAACTTCCCCTATAGGTAGGCAAATGCCCACTTTTGGTGTAGGTCAAGATTTCTAGAAACTCCCAAAATTTGGGTTAGCCCGCTTGTCCTTAAAAGCGACCATTAACTCGTTAATCCGATCCGTACGCTTTGCATAGTGGTCTGTTAAAATGATTTTTTAAAGAAATACTGAAAGTTTCAAAGAGATCTTCGTTCTAAAAGTATTCTAAAAAGTGAAGAAAACGACCCAGAGGCTACAAAATGACCCCAGGGCGCACAGACAGGGTTAAGCGTAAGGAGGAGGGTGGTGGGAGGGTGGTGTAAGTGTTTTACGGTGCTCGTAACTGCATAAGGTCATATGAGCGCGCGCGACACATTTTCAGTTGCTAGGAAATTTTGAATTTTGCCCGGGTGGCGGCCGACGCCTACGCTTATCGATTTTAGACCACCAAGGGATCTTTAACGTGCGCAACTTGCAAACGGTACGCACTCAGACGAAAGTGAACAAGCTACACTTGATGACTTTTGATGAAATAACCCAAAACATTTGTTGATAAAATACATTCTACTCCATCATAAGCGTCTGGCTTGCTTGCCACTTCCTGGACTTAAATTCTTCTTATTTATGCATATTCACATATCATATAATTTTTGGAAATCACCAGAGGCAGATAATTAGTGTTTTTTCCTCTGATCTACCAAATACGAGAGGCTTTTTTTTTTTTGGGGGGGGGGGGGGGGTGAGTTTACAGAGACTTTGAGAGTGGCCAGGTCGGGGCAGTGCTGGGCAAACACAAAGGTCGACTCGGCCAGGTCAGCTCGAACTCTCGCTAACTTTGTGGCGTGGAATCACGTGCTGGTGACGGGCTTATCAGTTCTGGGTGGGGAGTATGGAGTTACATGTCAATGTTTTGTATCATCTTCAAGTTTGTTCATTTTTATTTCTGTTTATGAAAAAAAAACCCAATCTATCCTGGAAAAAAGACGACCTAACATTTGTGTGTGTGAAGGAGATGTGCATTGCCTGGTCTCAACAAAAGTAACAATTATTAGAAAATAGCGCACCCCCAGGGCGGTGCTACTGATTGAAGAGTCTTTAGGCCATTCCCAAAGGGAGGAAAGTAACAAAATCAAATAGTAACATGTTCTGTTGCACAGCAGAATTGAAAATGGGCTGAATTATCAATGGCAGGCTCATAACTGAGATGGAATTGCAACAGGGAACTGCAGCTTTTTCTTTCCTCATTTTTACTTCTTTTGTATGTTTGTCACTCTCTTGTGACACGCTAAACCGGGGTGATAGTCGAAGAAGACTTTGTAACTTGTGCTGTTGAGGCTAGAGAGGTGAGCAGAGTAAGTCTGATTCCCTGTAAGGACTTCTCTGTTGACATCCACCCCTTGGCGGTCGTATGACCTGACCATCAGTTGCGAGCGTCTTTGGAAACTAAATGGACATTTTTGTATACCTTTGCTCAACGTTTTCCATTTATAAAAAATAAACACAAAAATATATTTTTAAAATGCGAGATGAAAGTATGTGTTCATCTAAAGGGTGAGAAAATTAATGACTTTTTGTGAGATTGGTCAAGTGTGAGACTGTGGGGTTGTTGGACTGGCTGTTGTCTACTGGGTTGATCAGTGATAATGGTACGTGTAGTTCTGTTCGTGCTGGGGTCGTTTCTGCGACGTCTGAAGTCTCTTTGGGGTCCACATAAATTTCTCTGATGGAGGAAGGAGGAGGAGACATAAGGACGATAGATGTATGAAAGGGAGAAGGAGGAGAAATAAGGAGGAAAGT
>NW_004797983.1:90654-106753 GCF_000002075.1 Aplysia californica
TGTACTGCGTGGAGTCCGTTAAAACCCAACACCGTTAATCCCAAAACAGCCGTAAACCGAACGAAAATAAAATTAGAACCCCAATTTGTTTCCTTTGTCATTCACGAGCAACCTCTTCCAAACCGACAGCACGAGAAAAGCCAAGAGAATCCGGCGGTGATCCCGCAGATCTATCGGTGGGAGGTTTTAAGTGGTCATGAAAGTGAACAAGATGAGGGCTGTTGTTACAGAGACTAGAGAGTACATGTAGTCACACACACAGAAAAGAAGGACAGACAAGGACGATAGATGTTTGATAGGAAAGGAGGAGCAAATCATTCATACCACAGCACCCACCAACAACCCATCAAACCTAAAAAACAAAACAAACCAAGAACCAAAAACAAAAGAAACAAGAACAAAACCAGCCTCAAACACAAAGAATCAGTTCGTGCATAAATTCTTGTATTATGAAATACTGACCGTGACGGCCCACAACAAAATATTCACATTTTGGACAAATGAATCACCCACCAGTTATTGGCTATCTCTATCTGCAGCATCACTACAACGACAGGTGAAGGCGCTCAGCTAAACCTCACACAGCAACAATCTACATACACGTATGTACACACACACACACACACACACACACACACACACACACACACACACACACACACACACACACACACGCGGGCGCACAAACACAAAGTTAGTGACTGTGAACAAATCTGGCAGCTCTCCCTGACTCCCCCACCTCGCACCACCCCATCATGGCGTGTGTGTACAGAAGGACATTCTATTTCATCGAACGACAAAAAGTCCAAACTGATCAAATTGTGTAAGTTTGTGGCTGGCTGAGGATTTCAGCTTGTGTTAGGTTTAGTAAGATTTTACGGCGCTCGCAACTACATAAGGTCATCATATGAGCGCCAAGGGGTGGATGGCAACAGAGAAGTCTAAACAGGGAATCAGGCTTACTCTGCTCACCTCTCTAGCTTCAACAGCACAAAGTCTGCTACGACTATCAAGGCACCCTGGAAATAGCGGGTCACAAGAGAGATTTCTGCTTGTTCTCAGCAGAAGGCCCAGGATGGTGTTTTCAGCAAGACAAAAATGAAAGGGAGAGAAATAAAAACCCAACAAACCAGAACATCCGACATTAGGTAGACTGTTTATCAAAACGAGAAAAAAAGATGGCAAAAATCTCAACACAAATTTCAACAATCTTTGCCACATTCTCACAATACATCCCCATTTCTCGATGTAGTGCACACATGACCTTCCACCTCCAGCCCAGTAAAACAAACACAGCTAAAAGACAGAAAGACTGGGGCGCATTCTCTAGTACTTCTATAAAATAAATTAATCTAAGTATTCTAAGTAACAAGAAAACCCCTCGAAATCAAACAACAATATCGCACGACGAACGACTTCCAACTTCCCAAATACATGACAATGTACATCCAAAGTATGACACACGTACGTCCTAGTTGACTGATGCACACAAACATTCACACACACACACACACACACAAACAAGCACTGTCAATCAATCATTCACACGCACAACACATGCATACACATTTATAGGCAAACCAGCAAGCACTGACACTGACACACTGTCACACACACACCCAGTATGCACACATAAACACACACACAGAGTATACAAATAGTCACACACACACACACAGTATGCACACATAAACACACACACAGAGTATACAAACAGTCCCACACACCAACAGCTATTTCCACACACAAATCTCCATCAGAGCCCACAGACTGCAATATTTCAGTCACACATGACATCTTCTAAGACGGGGCAATTGGGAAGTCAACCTCACAGACCACACACACATAGACAAAGCCACACACAACTTAATTCAACCAGCAGTCAGTCATCTTTCCAGACTGAGTGAGTGAGTGAGTGAGTGAGCGATGACGATATGTCTCCAACAGGAAACAGCGACGTTACTCTCTAATCTCTAAAACCTACGGTGAACTTCACAACCACAATCTGCATGGCAGAAACACACCAAACAAACCCACAAAAAAAACCCAACAACAAACCTCTGCCCATTCAAGTTGGCGGGCATTCCTTGTACAGCAGGCACAACAAGACACCCGTTATTAGTTTTAGTATGAGTTTTACGGCACTCGCAACACAATAAGGTCATATAAGTGCCGAAGATTAGAGGTGTTACAAGAGAGTAACAAACACAAAAAAGAAGGAGGAGAGAGAGAAGGACGATAGATGTTTGATAGGAAAGAAGAAGCAAACCACACCAGAGCACCCACCAACCACCCAAGACAACAGTAGTACAAATAGTACAAACAAATAGTACCTAACAAACAAATGGTGGAGTGAGTGAGACCCCCATGAGGAACCGCTCCCAACCACACACACACATCAGCAGCAGCAAAAGTCACAATAAGCCGTTACATCTATGATCTGGATTGACAATGAAAGATGAGCAGACTGCAACGTCTGTACAAAGTTGGTCCATTTCTTTCCTGTGTTACCGTAAATAAATTAAATTTGATTAGTAGATTATACAGAGTGATCAACATTAGCGTCAGAAACTCAACAATAATCTCATCCTCCCTTTGGACAGCCTGTGAATGGATTCAACATTGGCAGGAGTTGTACTAGATCTAGCATTATGGAAATGAAACTGGATGGGAACAAAAATAAAACTCTAGTGTACATCTGCGCTTTTATAAAATTCTGGAATAAAACAAAGAAGAAACACTTCAAAGTTGTCAAGAAACACAGTGTAACATCAGCAGTAGCTCTGAGTCATCTCAGAAATGAAAAATATACGCAGACAGACAGGTATGAATATTTATTATCCACCTACTAAAACGATGACTGAAAAGACCACTAGAATTTTAGATTTAGTAAGAGTTGAGTGTGAGTAAAGAAAAGCATATATATCGACACAACACAATAACTGTCATATTATTGCAGGGAAGAAGCAAGACAGACAGACAGACAGACAGACAGACAGACAGACAGACAGACAGACAGAAGCAACAGCAGGAAAGAAAAACAGCACGACCCACCAGTGGCGCCCTCCGACCATTTGTGAGAGTTTCATGACACTTGCACCACATATAGGTCACATAGGTGCTCAAGGTGGGAGGCCTTATTTGAGAGTAATGAACAAAGAAAAGGATGAGGGACATGGACGACAGATGTTTGATAGGAAAGATTAAAAGGAGATAACGACGACAGACGTTTGATGACAGGACAGAAGGAGAGATAACGACGACAGATGTTTGATGACAGGACAGAAGGAGAGATAACGACGACAGATGTTTGATGACAGAACAGAAGGAGAGATAACGACGACAGATGTTTGATGACAGAACAGAAGGAGAGATAACGACGACAGATGTTTGATGACAGGACAGAAGGAGAGATAAGGACGACAGATGTTTGATGACAGGACAGAATGATAACCCCGCACCCCGGGGCTGTACCAAGCAGTGGAAGGGTCAACCATGAAACAGCCGAACGCCGCACGGGGACGCAGCAGGACATGAAATAGGACAAACAACTTGTGAGCTCTGTTGTCCCAGTTCCCCGTCTCTAATGGCACACGGTTACATAAATGTGGAAGTGAGCATCTCAGTGCAAGTGCAAGGGGCGACATCGACAGACATTTTGGCATCACCCCCCCCCCCACGGAGTATGGCAGAAGAAACACAGCACGTGGGGTGGTACATCGACCTATCTACAGTTTCCCTTTGCTTTCTTTTTTGAGATCAATCAATGGATTCTTTACATGACAAGATTTGTATCAGGACGTGGTGGAATCAGGCGCTGGCCAATGTTTGGGCATGTGAAGTTATTGATATCAGCTGAAAGCTTGTTTATTCGCCTTGCTTTCTATGAAAAGAACACCCATCTATCTCTAATAGAAGTCGAAATATTTTGGATTCAAGGAGGTGGGGGTAGCATGACTTTAGACTTTAGAGGTAAACTTAGTGAGAAAATGGCCGCCAAAATTTGGTAACTTCTATAGAGAGTGAGTCCTTGAAAACTGAAAATTTACATACTTTTTTTTTTTGCCATTAACACATTACACCCTAAGGGCCTGGACGGGAAGTCCATTGTTAGATCCTAAGCAAGGGGAAAGAACCCACCTCCTGTGAATACTACCCTTTAAAAAACACATTTTAAAAATACTAAACAAATTCCAAAAATTCTGAAAAAATAAAAGTTAAAAAGAAAACTGAATGTAGTTTCAGAAAAATATAACTTTATGTATGCACAAACTGTTGGAAATGTTCTCACTTTAGTTCAATCGGGGTGTCCGACCCGTCACTCTCACTCTCAGCCTCGCGGTCGGGCCCTAGATCTAAATTCTATCATTTCTCCGTCTGATCAATCGGAATCGCCCCAACTCTTCCTACAACGTTTTCATCAAAATCTGAGCCATCTGATTTGTCACATGCTCGTTTTTGCTCAAATCCATCGTTATTTCCGTTTTCGAACTCAATTGTGTCGCTTTTCAACAAGTCGAGGCACTTTCGAAGTGTCGGTAACGCGATCGCACTTCAATCAGCTCTAATACTAAAACTACTAGCCGGAAAAATTTCGTTTCGGTATCAAACGAAAGAAGAAACTTTTTGCTATACTATGCAAATCAAAATCCCGGCCCCAGAGTCTCGTCAAGGCGAGACTTTCGTTTCTAAAGACGCTGGGTCGGCGCGGGCGGTTCCGGGCGAGTCAGGGTGGAGCGCGTAAGGGAATTCCCGGGCGATCCCGGGCGAGTTAGGGTGTAATGTGTTAATCAAAGTTTTTCGGTAAAATACACATGGAAATGAGTATTTATATGGACATGAAAGGTGCTGAGCAAAGAAAATAAAAAATTCCAAACCGGTTGAAAAAAGCCGATTTCTCGGATTTCATGATTGACAAGCGCCTGATTTCACCACGATGCCTCACATATACAGTGGAGACCTGACCTTTTTCCCCACACAAAGACAACATGCGACAACACACCGCGGTCATCTTGTATCTCCAGACGTCTCACCCCACACTGATCTAAGCTGTTGGTAAGAGCCTTTGTGTCGTACATGACTACTTGATGAAAGCAGTTGAGACAATCCCCCGCGCCAACATTTGCCACATGCAGGAAAAGTATTCACACGTGTGAACATTCACTAAAAGTGTGTTTGTCACCGTGTCTGAAATATTTTCCATTTATTTAGAACTGGCCGCTTCAAATAACACATGATGTCAAGGACATTGAAATCCAAGATAAATACCTTCTTTTTTAAATTTTCCTGCATTCGCTTTCTTTCCACAGTACATAATATCGGATATATAAATAGTTTTGAACACTTTGAGTGTAGTGGTGTCGGTGGCCTAGTGCGTAAGCCAGGGTTCCTGTCATAAACTCCCCACAAAAATTCAAGGAGGTTTCAAGGAGAACTTTTAAAAATTCAAGGAGATTTGGTCAAGAAATTCATGCCGAAAGCCTTTTTCCGATAGGCCTACACTTGTCCCAAAGGAATTGTAGTTTCTATTTTCCAACAAAATTTTGTTCATGTCTGATCCGTCAAAATGCAAGGAATTTTCAAGGAGGTTCCTCAAATTCAAGGAGATTTCAATTAGATTTTTCAGTGAATGCAAATTCAAGGAGTTTTCAAGGACACCTTGAATTCAAAGAAGCCGCAGGAACCCTGGTAAGCTTTCAGACTCTCAACTGTAAGGCTGTGTGGGTTCAAATCCTGTCAGGAGCCAGACGTTGTGTCCTTGGCAGAGGCGCGTCACGCGAACGTTCCTGGCTCCACACAGGTGGGAAGGGATAGCCTCAGCTTTAGACAGTCAAAGACTTGGTAAGTTTGTTAGCGTTTGAGCACGTGCAATCAGCAGCTTGCACCAGCATATGCTTCCCTGGAAGCAGAGAAAGTTTCTGAGTGTTCTAGTTCTCGGGTCTGCTGGGGAGACAATATCGTGTAGGTGAACAGGGCATAGAGCTTGCTGCAGAGCGTGGACACGCGCTATAGACAGGCCATTTTTCTTGTTGATATAGCTCATCTTAAAGGTCAACTGTGTGTGTGTATGTGTATGTTTAGTTTTAGTAGAGGTTTTACGGCGCTCGCAACTGCATTAAGTCATATGAGCGCCATATGTATGTGTATGTGCAAGTATGTGCGTGTGTAAGTATGTGTGTGTGTAAGTATGTGTGTGTGTATGTATGTGTAAGATTATTTCTTTAACATAACAAAGACTGCGATGATCACCCCCCCCCCCCCCCCCGTAATCTCACTTAGACTTCCAATCAGCTGTTTCAATTCGATATTCACACAACTCTCTCTCCTCTCTCACAACTCTCCTTTCCCAGCACGTACCAACCAACATTCCAACAGAACCAACAACAACATTTTTCCCCTCAGGCCTGGCCAGTGAGCTCCAGCGATAAACCGCAGGCAGGAACGACAGATCGGTAGACAGGATAGACGACAGATTGGCAGGAACGATAGATCCGGGCAGACATGGCAGACGACAGATAGTTGAGCCGGCGCAGCGACGACCCCCACAGATGACGCGGGACGATGAGGTTCAAGGTCACAGGTGTCAGACTCAACGCCCGCGGCCCATATCCAGCCCGCTGGAAAAATTTATCATATTATCCAGCCCACCAGAAAATTTTATTTTTTCCGGAAACCCGAGACAATTTTCCGTTGTTCATCCCCGAGAATCTTCATGAGACAAAACCTTACACCAAACGTAAACAAACTAGCGACTTAGAAATGACAAGCCGGGGTTAGAGCCAAGCTTGCTACGCCTTCATTTGTCATTATTTTAACATATTAGTCCTTATTAATTCATAGATCAGAGTTGGGAACAACAATGGTTCAAGTTCTTCCCCCTCGCCCAGTCGGTGCCGGCTCAGTTAGGGCGGCGAGCGATCGAGTCTGACACCTCCCCTCCCCTCTTGGTCTACGACGAGTTCCGATGTCACACCTCTGTCACTCTGATGTCACACCTCTGTCACACCAATGTTGCACCGCGGTCACCGACGTCACACTGCTGTCACACCTCTGTCACTCCGATGTCACACTGCTGTCACACCAATGTTGCACCGCGGTCACCAACGTCACACCTCCGTCACACCGATGTCACTCCGCTGTCACACCGACGTCACACCTCCGTCACACCGATGTCACTCCGCTGTCACACCGACGTCACAAACTTCTCACATGCGGTTCCTCCACCTGCATCAGATGTTCTGCACAGATGGACAAACATCACGGATTTAGTCGCGGGAAACTTTATGTGGCTGACAGACAGAAAACAACAACATCAATCCCACAATACATCTGACTAATACAATTACAGTCGAACCTGCCATGACGGCCACCTGTACAAACGGCCACTTTCCATTCCCCCCCCCTTGCGTTTTTTCTACATACTTTCACTGTGTAAAACGGGCACCTGTCCAACGCGGCCGCGGCCACCATATTTTAACTCACAACCCCTATCACACTAAACAATAACACCTGTCTTAGACGGCCACCTCAGCGACTCCATTACGTTTTGTCATAAATTGTGCATTGGCCACTGGCGTTGTGGGCGAGCCGCCATAACCCAAAACCGAACAATTCGCTCCATAACCCAAAACCGAACAATTCGCTCCATAACCCAAAACCGAACAATTCGCTCCATAACCCAAAACCGAACAATTCGCTCCATAACCCAAAACCGAACAATTCGCTCCATAACCCAAAACCGAACAATTCGCTCCATAACCCAAAACCGAACAATTCGCTCCATAACCCAAAACCGAACAATTCGCTCCATAACCCAAAACCGAACAATTCGCTCCATAACCCAAAACCGAACAATTCGCTCCATAACCCAAAACCAGCAAATCAAACCAAAAGAACTCCCTCCATAACCAAAAATCTGAACAACTCACTCCATAAACTAAAAACCAACATAACCCAAAACCGAACAATTCTCTCCACAACCCAAAACCAACAACTCAAACCAAAAGAACTCCCTCCATAACCCTCACACAACAACCACCCAATGTGGACAACTCCCTCCATAACCCTCACACAACAACCACCCAATGTGGACAACTCCCTCCATAACCCTCACACAACAACCACCCAATGTGGACAACTCCCTCCATAACCCTCACACAACAACCACCCAATGTGGACAACTCCCTCCATAACCCTCACACAACAACCACCCAATGTGGACAACTCCCTCCATAACCCTCACACAACAACCACCCAATGTGGACAACTCACTCTGCTGTGGAAGTCGTATAGGCTCCGTGTCGGAGAGGAAGACTTGGTGTAGCCGGCTGCGGAACTTGTAGCGAATGTACAGCTTCTTTTCCTCACCGATGAACGGGTCGTAGAAGCCAGGAAGGCCGCTCTGGGGACACACAGACAGACTCTTTATCTCCGGGGCACGAGAGGGGGAGCTTTTAGGTACAAAATCTAAAAGTGACAAAAACGTCACTAAACTGGTCAATTAATTAAAACAAGTGAACCTATTCTGATACTTCATCTAATCGGAGATTCCAGCAACTGATGTCATTTTTAAAGGATTTTCAGGTCCAGGGCAGAGCCCTGACAGGAGGTTGAAGGGCACAGTGTCCTGCTTACGTTTGATATTTTTTTGTCTCAGGACATCCTAAGTACACCATTTCCGGCTATTCAAGTCTATTTTTAACAAGAAAATAAGTGAGAAAAAAAACATAGCTAGTATATATCTAGGTTACATCATTTTCTGTTTCTGAAGATGCATATTATTCCAAGGCCACGGTTTCTCCCTTGTACCGGTACAGTACAGCCATAACACAGTATAACAGCTACATCTATAAAACTTGACAGTTAACGTTCCATTTTTTCCTGCTGGTGTTGGTTTGCACCACAGCGTGTACGTAGCATGTAGAACCCATATAATCAAAGTCCACGCTGTTCTCCCTTGTACTGTACACCCTGGCCAGAACAGTATAACAGCCACATCTAGTTCTTAATAACTTGACACTTTATCTTCAGCTGCCGTTCCCTGCTTTAACCACTACACCAGAGATTGTGCTGGCACACGACCTCGGCGAGCCAACTGACCTTTGAAAGTGTCTCGGGCAGAATGAGCTTAGAGTCCTTGACCAGTGCCTGGATGGGGATGGTCACGTCGATACATGTGTGCTCCAGGATCTCTCTGAGGAGGAGGGGAGTTGTAGTAAAACATTAGTGAGGCATCGTGCGGGGGGGAGAGAATTGTCGTGGTCAATCATTTGTGAGACATCGTGCGTGATGAAATCAGGTGCTCGTCAAAATAATAAAATCAAAGAAAGAAACAGGCATTTTTCCTCCAGTTTGGCAATTTTTGTCACAGTTTTGTTCTTTGGCTCAACACTCGATATGTCCAAATTTCCCTGTGAATTTTACTGACAAACCTTGATTAATTGCAAAAAATATGTAAATTCTCAGTTTCCAAGATCTCTCAAGCAATGAAAGTTACCAAACTTTGGCGGCCGTTTTCTCGCAAATTTTACCTCAGCAAACAAGCTAAACTCACCTCCTTCAGTCGCAAATATCTCAACTTATATTCAAGATAGAAGGGTATTTAATATACCAAAAGAAAGACAAATAAGCAAGCTTTGAGGTTATACCAATAACTCCATATGTCCCAAAAATGACGAACGCCTGATTCCGCCGCGTCGTGACATATTTTCTACTGTACCGATGGGCCGCTATCTAACATTTCAAAATAAACGATTCAAGCAGTAACGCAGACAAGTTGGCTGAAAGTTACGATCAAACTGACGGCTGCACTAGAGAGTGGGCTGGCAAATACAGGGAAGTAACAAAGTTAATGTTGACACAAGACTTTAGTATTGCAAATTCAGTATATCATGGATAGCTTGAATTCGTCGGGACCGGCCTCGGTAGTTGGATGGATCAGCAGTTCCTGCGATATCTGACAAAGATAAAGAAGAAAAACAAGAAAACCAAAAGGCCCTCACCCATCATCAGAAGACAACAGCTTCCCGTAGAGAGCCTTCATGACCACCAGACCCGACTTCTTCTCTTCCATCTCGACGCAGCGCTCGTACGTTGCCTTCATCAGCTCCACCTGGAGGGGGGGGGGGGGGGGGGGGGGGGGGGAAGAAGGGAAGAGATAATAAATTGTTATTTGACACAGATGTACATTTTTTCAGATTTTCTTTAAGATTCATCTTTATTGTCCAGATCCTGGCACACTGGTTTGGTGTTTCACTACACACTCATACACACGCACACACACGCACACACACACACACACACGCACACACTCACACACACACACACTCACACACACACACACTCACACGAACACACACGTAGGCTTGCAGTCACAGTGTGGATTTTATGGAAAGACGATTATGGGGACAAAAAATTTAAATTTGCAGTTTCTAAGGACTCTTTAAGCTATGGAAGTCACCAAACTTTGGCGGCCATATTCTCGTTAATTTTACTTCTGAAACCAGGCGTCTCCACCTCTTTCAATCCGAAATATCTCGACTTCCATTCCAAATAAATGGATAATTTTTTTCACCTAAAGCAAGACAAATGAACAACTTTTAAGATGATACCAATAACTCCATATGACCAAAAATCGACCAGTGCCTGATTTCACTGCGCCGTGACACATTTGTACAATGACCAGTTGGGAAGGTTAAATTTAAAAAAAAGACTTTTTCCAAAGAGTGTCCAGTGGTAGACTCACAGCTTTGCTGGCCTCCTCCTTCCTCTGTGCCAGCCTCTCTGCGTATTCCTCCTTCTGTTTCTCCATCTCCCTGCCAAGACGCACAGACAGACAAGACATCATAATAACAGGAATCATAATATATAACGTTTATACAGAGATCCACCCTGATTTAAAAAACACAGGCTCTGAGCCCTTTACAAATACAATAGCACCACATTGTGTACTGACAAAAAATCTCTCTCTCTCTCTCTCTATATATATATACCATAAATCGAGCATAAATTAGCAAGGCTTGCTCGAATCAGACAAGTATGCCATCAGGACTTTGTGAAAACATCTGAAAATTGACAATGTTGTATTTGAAAAAATACCCCCCCCCCAACCAACAAAACAAACAAAAACCAAAAAACCCCCACCCTCTTCCCCTCCCAGTTATCAGCCACAACCAATACAGAGTTAAGAGAAAAAACAAAAAAACCATTACGACCAATAACTGTTCTTTTAGTAGTAAAAATATCTGAAATAACGGTACTCCCCTAGGTCCCCTCCCTCTCTCCCCTCCAAAGATAAAAACTTCCTCCGTGTATCCACCCCGGGCCACCACCATCAACTGACCACCACCACCACCAGTCCTGACTGACCTTTGCTTCTGCTGCTTGAGGAAGGGGTTGACGATGAGCTTGCGTATCACAAAGTAGGAGACCAAGGGGACGACCGCGCCGTACACGATGGCGCTGGGGCTCAGGCCCTCTGACAGGTAGATCGGGAAGAAGAAACTCTGCTGGCCGCGCAGAAGTCTGGGAGGGGTAGGGGTGGGGTGGGGGGTAAAGCATACGAAAAAATGACGGGTTGAGTTTTTGTGTGAGAGTTAGCTTTAGTCAGAGTTTTAAGACACTTGCAACATGATAATTTCTTATGAGTGCCGAAGATTAGAGGTGTTACAAGAGAGTAACAAACACGAAAAAGAAGGAGAGATAGAGACGAAAGACTTTTTATAGGAAAGAAGGAGCAACCCACACCAGAGCACCCGCCAACCACCCAAAGAGTTTGTTTTTATTAAGGCTTTACCTGTGGCAACCTCCACCTCCTTCACTTGCAAATATCTCGACTGCTATTGAAGACAGACGGCTCATTTTTTTTCTTATAAGCAAGACAAATGAAGAAGCTTTAAAATGGTACCAATAATCCCATACACCCAAAAACTGACGAGCGCCTGATTCCACCACGTCGCAGCACACACACACATATATATATAAATATAAGAAAAGAACATAAAAGAAGATAAAAGTATTCAAAGACAAATATATATTATATATATAAAAGAAGGTAGAAGGCGAGTCTACGTACTTGATCTTGAGGTGCACTCCCAGCGGCACTCCCACCAGCAGGGTCCCCCCGACGTGGCTGAAGTCTGTGATCTTTTTCTCCACCGAGCACTCCACCACACTGCCCACCGTGCTTAGTCTGCTCGCCATCGGGGGTCACATGGGGGTCATACAGGGGTCGCCGAGGGTCACACAAGGGTCGCAGCGGGTCACACAGGGGTCGCCGAGGGTCACACAGGGGTCAACAGGTCAGGGGGGAGAGGGGAAAGAAAGACAGAGACAATTACATAAAGGTCCAGGTCATTGAATTTGCGTCTTCACTTTTAGTAAGAGATTATCAGCAATCGCAACATAATGTCATATAAATGCAGAAGATTAGAGGTGTTACAAGACAGTAACAAATACAAAAAAAGAAGGAGAAGAGAATCAGGACGATAGATGTTCGATAGGGAAGAAGGAGCAAACCACAGCAGAGCACCCGCCAACCACCCACACCAGAGCACCCGTCAACAACCCAGGCTAGCACTCACTTGAGAGCCCCGCGGACTTTGGTATTGTGTTCCAGGAATGTGCGGACGTAGGTCAAGGACAGATGGCTGGACCGCACGCCGAGCTGTGGAGACATAGAGACATGTTGTTAGTGTGTGTGTGTGTGGGTGTGTGTGTGTGTGAGTGTGTGTGTGAAAGGAAGAGAGGACAGATGGCTGGACCACACGCCGAGCTGAGGAGACATAGAGATGTTGTTAGTGTGTGTGGTGTGTGTGTGTGTGTGTGTGTGTGTGTGAGTGCGTGTGTGTGTGAGAGAGAGACAGAGAGAGACAGAGACACCTAGCTGCGGACGCGGGAGACATAGAGAGGTTGTTAGAGAACCCATCGAGTGGGTGGTGTGTGAGAGAGAGAGAGAGACAGAGACAGAGAGAGAGAGAGAGAGAGACTGAGAGACTGAGAGAAAGAGAGAGAAAACAAAAAAGCATCACAGGAATCATCAATATTCTCTGACAAAACCAACTTTAAAGTTATTTCATTCAGATCTCTCTCACTCAGATACACACTGTCAGTACCATATCTATCCATCTTTCTTATGCACATTGTTGGCCAACATCTCCTCTCTCTCTCACAAACACAATGTCTGTATACCCCTCTCCCATCAGCATTGTCAGTATTCTGTCCCTCATACACATTTTCAGTGCCTTCCCCCGCGCTTTCTCTCTCAAACACATTGCCAGTCTCTCTATCTCTTTCTCCCCCCCCCCCCACCCCAAGACAGACCTGTGCGGAGGTGGACAGATGGTGCTGTTCGTTGCTGTAGACGACCGTGGTGTTGATGGAGGACGGCCGGCTCAGATTGTACGTCAGACGACCTTGGATGTTGCGGTCAAACTGGTACGCCAGCACTGACAAACAGAGACAGAATGGAACACATCATAGTCACCACAAGTACACCTCCAAACCTGCTCAAGGTGGACATATAGTTTTTGTTTTAGTATGAGTTTTACGGCACTTGCAAAACCATAAAGTCATATAAATGCTGAAGATTAGAGGTGCTACAAGAGAGTAACAAACACAAAAAAGGAGGGGAGAGAGAGACGATAGATTTTTTTTATGGGAAAGAAGGACAAAACCTCCATGTGGGCTACAGTTCAATTTTTAAAACCAACACCCCACATCTACAAAAACCACAAAACAAAACCAACCTCCCACTTCTAAGAGACCCACAAAACAATCATATGCTCCACTGGCTTTGGCAAATTTATAACTTCTGCACCACTCCTAATCTAGACCTTTTTGAAAGCAACTTGCGACCTCAGTGTTTTCTTGTCGTATTTCCATTTTTAAGAACAGTGAAAACAGTTCATAACAAAAAGTGAGCTAAAGAAGACATCACATTTTTACTGTTAAAAAAAAATATGGAGATTTGACAAAAAAGCATTGAGGTTGCAAATTTTAGGCTACAACTACAAAACCACAAAGGCAAAGCAGACCAGCTACTGGGATTTTCCCACCAAACACACACCACAACTGAGAGCTGCACTGAAACTGACAAAAAAAGAAAAAATGTTGTTTAAAGCCAACCGTGATACGCTTTAAACAAAAAGTTCTTTCTGTTCCAACACCACCAAAATGGCTATATTTAGCTACAACGGGAAATTCCTTGTGTGGCCAGTTTCTGTTCTGGTTCTGACAGCATGTTGACAAACACGCACTGTCCGTCCCATTTGGCAGTGTCTGTGTTTACACAGGCTAACCTGTGTTGACACGCTGCTCTCACCTCTAGAGACATGCTGGAGTGAAGGTGTGGAAGATGAAACTTAACCGTGTTAGGGTGTGTGTGTGTGTGTGTGTGTGTGTGTGTGTGTGTGTGTGTGCGTGTGCGTGTGAGTGTGAATGTGTGCGAGCATATGCGCGGGTGTGAGAATGAGCAAGAGTAGGAACACCACACAGAGCAAATACAGGACTTGGAACACAGAAATCAGGGCAATGGGAAACAAAACTGTTTGTGAACACGGCCTTCCAGAAAGCTCACAACCATGATGAATGTGTTTGGTACTCTAAATAAATCTACACAATTGGTTGGGGGGGGGGGGGGGGGAGGGAGTGTCTTTTATAAACAATTCCATCAATTCAAAGCACCAATCACAATCAAGCTTTCCGCCCCAGAGCCATGACATAGAACTGTCTAGGAGCCGCGCCTGCTTCTCACTGACATTGATTCGTTTTGACACATACACTCTTGCAGTTTACCGAGAAGCCAAGCGTTCAAAAAGTCTCCCCCAGTCTCCCCTACTTACTGAATGTTGCACTTGGTCTGTACCCCAGCTGGGTCACTTCGATTCTCCCTCCAAACCGGAAATAGCTGGGGGGAAATGTAAACATACAGGTAGAGTGGAAAAAACTGTTAAATTTTTTGTTCTAATTTCCCTTTAAAGTAAAACAAAATAAATGCTTGCAGTGCTCTCGACTTCTTCCTCCAAAATACCACAACAACAAAAAGAATGTTGGCAGAGGAAGTTAATTACCATTGACAGGAAGCAAGGTGTCAAAATGTCGTAACATTCAGAGATAAGCAGAAGACGTCACTTTGACTGTGTAGAGGCTTGACAATGGTGCCTTTTCTATCACCTCACCTTTTTTTCATCAACAGGGAATTTTGAGGGGACGAAATTTCCATGGCAACGAGTTGATTTTGAGGCATTGGTACGGCAAGAAGCATAACTTAAATCCTATATATACCTTCATGTGTTTTACCTTCCTGTACAGCTAAGACATTTCCCACTGGGACAATAAACTGGTCGCTTGTAAACACAAGGGGGCTGTCCCGAAAAATGATGTTTTGAGAAAATCAAAGGTAACATTTTTGCCCCTTGTTCAGTTTCTTTAAAAGACAAGGAGAGTGTTCTCTAAAACCAAACAAATATACACATCAATGAAACCAAATTTTTCCTATAGGTAGGGCAATGCCCACTTTCGGTGTAGGTCAAGATTTCTGGAAAACTCCCGAAATCTGGGTTCGCCCGCTTGTCCTTAAAGCGACCAAGAATCTTCTTATCTCATCTTATCTTATCTCATCTCATCTCGTCTTCTCCCACTCACCATCTCTGAGAGATCTGCCGGAAGCCCGTGACACCAAAGGCAGCTGCTGAGCCCAGGTGTACGTCCAGCTGAGAGATAGACACACAACAGACAGGGTGGGGATGAGCAATGTTGTTGTCCAGGCTCAACTATTTTAAGTACACATTATCTTTAAAAAATCATCTGTCGAGGTATCACCAAACAACAATGCTTTGGTTTCTGACATTACCCTCTGACCCTCTTTCTTGTATAAGACATTAGACCTCCATAGGTTGCTTTAAACACTGTTAAGAAATATTTATCTCATGTCACAGTTATCAAAACTGAAGCCAGCCCTTCATAGAACCTCAAATGATTTTCTTTCTCAAAAGCATTTTTGCAGACAACAGTTTTGCTTTGTACCAGTAATTTGCAATACTCTAATTGTCAATGCAATACTCTAATTGTCAATGCAATACTCTAATTGTCAATGCAATAC
>NW_004797983.1:111220-115011 GCF_000002075.1 Aplysia californica
CAGTCCTGGACAATTTCCACTGTACTTTTAAAAAGCACTACTTTTTTCTTAAAACTTTTTAAAATTAAAAAGTTCTATGTGTGAAAAGTTTCCACAAAACATTTTACATGAAAGACACCAAACAAAGTCAGTATACGGTGAGAAGATAGAAGGAAGAAGGCTTCTCCAAGTGCCAAACTTCATGACTTGGTTGGCATCCAAAAATAATCAACAGCATTCAAAAAACAGAAACACGGTAAACTGATATTTAAAAAGATGGAAAACAATCTAGCCTCTAACCAGCCACCAGCTAAAGAACTAATATTGAACATGAAAATGATGGAGACGTAATCCATTAGGAGTCTTAACAGTAACTGATCAATGCAAGCTGAAACCTGATAAAGAAGTAAAAAAATACATCTAGCACGCACAGAGTTGGACTCCATATTCTATTCATCAGGAATGAATTTTGCTTCATGAAATTTCATTTTAAATCAAAAGATATAACACGTCGTGACCTCAGTGCTTTCTTGTCCTGCTCCATTTTTCATAACAAATGAAAACATTTCATAACAAAGCATGAGCGAAAAGAAGAAGTTAAATTTTCACTGTAAAAAAAAAAAATGGAGATACGACAAGAAAACACTGAGGTCGAGATATGTCAAAGAAAAAACTCAAGACCAAAAATCTGTTCCCCATGTGCCTGTTAGACTGTAATTCTAATTGTTACTTGGAAGAAAGAAGGTTACTGACCTCCATATCCCCTTGCTCCAAGCCCTTCTCGCCGAACATATCGTACACCGCCCGTGTGCGCTTGTCTCGTAAAACTGAAAACAAAAGGTGAATAAAGAGGTGATCTTAAAACTCAGTGCAATAACAGAACACATAATCTAAGCTTAGAGATAAATCTTCCTTCTTCCTAGCTCTGTAATGACTCTGTCTTGTTTAAGTTTAAGTCTGTCTTACAGTGGCGAGACACATCTCTCTTACTTATATTTGTCTTCTTTTCGGTTTTTTTGGTAAGTGTTTTACTGAGCTTGGAACTGCATAACGATAAGGTCATATATCCATATGATCGTTTCCATCTGATCTTTTCTACAGACCTCTTATAAATTTCATCATAGTACACAGGCACTAACCATAGAAAATTAAAACAATTAACTCAAATCTGCCTAGAATTTAAAGCCTTTGAATAGGTGAGAAGGAGAGGACACTGTACCATCATGGGCCTTTCTGAGTTTGTTGAATATCTCCTCTGCTTTCTTCTTTCGGTCTGGGTTGACATGCTTATCTGGATGGTAGATTTTGCTGAGATGTCGAAAAGCATTGTTGATTTCTTCTAGGGAGGCCTGCAGAAAAAAACACACAAAAAGTAGACATAGTAGACCTGTTATAAATGTGTACTGTGAAGAATGTGGCCAAATAAGACAAGTCAAAGTCAAGTGTTCTTTTCCCATTCTCATTCTCCGGAACACATATATTAAACTTTACGGTTGGAATTTTGGCTTGCCGTAGTCCTGCTAAAGGTAAATTATTAAAAGAGCTGCAAAATTTTAACAGATAACAAGACGGACTTGAGAACAATATTGACACAAAAACATTGTGTATATTGAAAATAAAACCTAAGACCTAGACCTGAAAACATCGTTTGAAGCAGCTTGCATCTAACAATTAGAATCTATAGAGCTACAGCAAATCGCTCAAACCAAAAATTCTTAAATTCATTTTTATAAAGTGGACTACATTCGATCTTAAAAAGGGTTAGCCTGTCATTACTAGATGCCCACTTACACATTATCTCCTGATGACTTGTGTGAAACCTTAATTTTTTGAAGTAGAGTAATGTTTAAAAAAAAAAATCCCTAACCTGCAATTTTTCTAAAGGTGTTCATGCATGCAAGTATATATTATTAATATTATGACTTTTATTGACCCCAAAGACAGCTTCACTACAGTCTAAACAAACTTGGAATAAGTCGGAAAGGCCAAATAATTATGTACTTATTGAACACTCCCAGGGCAAAAAATGTTCTTTTTAGAATTCAAAAATATCTTTTAAAATTATTTTGTGTAGATCTAGATCTTTTTACAACACAGTTTAGACTGAACCCTGTCTGTCAGTGCCAAGCTGGTCTGAGAGATTTAGTTTAGTTTTAGTAAAGGTTTTACGCCGCTCGCAACTGCTTAGGCTTAGATGCCAGAAGATTAGAGGAGTTACAAGAGAGTAACAAACAGAAAAAAGAAGAAGGGGAGATAATGACGATAGATGTTTGATAGGAAAGAAGAGAAGCAAACCACACCAGAGCACCCGCCAACCACCCACGGTCTGAGAGGGATACATTCCCAGCTAAAGCACTACTACTACTACAGATGTTAGCCTCCTATGGCCTGGGAACAAAGTTCAGAGCAATAGAAACTTTGGCACTCTTCGGGACAAGTGGTCCCGGCCTACCTCCATAGAAATTAATAGCACTTGTAATCGGAAACAAAAACGTAAGTCGAATAAAAAAGCCGACTGAGTATTGTTTTCTTTTTTTTAGTTCGATTTTTAATATTTTCTATTAGGTGGCCTTTTCACCCTGGCAACTCAGCCAGCTTTTTTGCTCAACTTCTGTTTTTGTCTCCGATTAGATCTACAAGTTTTATTTCTATGGAGGGGGGTCGGGACCACTTCTCCCGAAGAGTGCCGAAACTTAATCTAGTTTTAGTGATTGAAGTGTGCTTTAATTGTCTAGTCTACATCTAGACTCTAGATCTAGATCTAGATCTAGTGTGTAGTGTAGTGTAGACAGGGCCTAGGACCCAGCCGGCTGGGGGGTGCTTAGGCTTAGGCTTAGAGGAAAGAAAGTTTTTAAAAACGGAACAAGTTGTCACTGAGTGACTCGCGTCAGTAACAAGTTACACATCATTTTCCATTCCCAGTCCAAATCAACAAAATCAATTTTTTTTAAAGACTCAGTCTTGAATTGAAAATTGAATGGCACTTTTTCCTCAGAAATAAAGTATAAAGAGATTGTGATTTTACTCTAGAGTCTAGACGTAGATTCTACATCACTTAATGGTAAATGACATAACATAAAGTTAACTCAGTTTTTAAAGTAAGTCTAGAATTCAGCACTGAATAACATAAGTTTTTGAATAGCAGAATACAAATAGACAATTTTTACAAGAGTTGAATGGTCAGAATAAGCACGAGAACAAAAATTACGAAATTGACGGTATGTTATAAGGCTAAATTCTAAGAAACTACACTGCAATAAAACAAACAACGGTTGCATGATAATCTGCACTTGACGATTAACTGAATCAGTACATTTTTTCAAAACTTACGTCTCTCGCAACATTGAGAAGAGCATAATAATCACTCTTCAGAATATCATCGTCTTCCTCCAAGGACGCAGCCATGTTACCTTGGTAGAGGAAGTGACGAAATAAGTGAAAGAGATTTCATTCGCACGATAGGTCTACTTTTTAGTTCTCGGAATTCGTCCCTCATGATGCATAACTGCACAATAGAATGTATTCTGTAAAATGCAGCCAAGGCTAGCCTACTTTACGGCTATCATGTCATGAGATAAGACATCTTGTTCTACCGGCGGCAGATTTGAAGAATTGTGTGGGATTCTGTACCTTGTTAGAGGGTGGATAGGCTTATGTATGAAATGAATATTATATAAGATACATAAGATTGTTTTTTCATTATTTATGATTGAAAATGTGATATGACAATCTTACTTGGACGTGAAACGAAGCTGTGTTCATAAATTAGAGAGAGAGAGAGAGAGAGAGAGAGAGAGAGAGAGAGAGAGAGG
>NW_004797983.1:115186-120415 GCF_000002075.1 Aplysia californica
GAGAGAGAGAGAGAGAGAGAGTGAAGGGGGATGGGTCGGGGAAGAGAATAAGGGAGAGGAAAAGCATGCAAGAATGAAAAATCAAATTGGGTGGGAAGGGGTGGTGATATCATTGATACAATTTAACGAAAACCTGGAAGAGATAGAAAACTGAGCTGCCAGCGAAATGAAAGTGGGGATTTTATCCCTACGTACACTGCCATCAAAAGTTAATAGAATATAATAATAGGCCTATCAACTTTAAAAAATAGTGTACAGTTTTTAGCAAAACCAAAATAAAAGTTAAAAAAAAAACCTTTAGCTTCACCCTAGGTGTCATCCATCCCTCTGCAATAAGAACATAATGATAAGTTTCTCATCATATCCCAGACCATATTGCAGTTTTACACTATGAAGAAGAGGACTTACACGTTTTCATATAATATTAACGTTTCAGAATAACATTTATAGTTACCGTCAGAATACTGAGTATGTATAATATCTAGCTTAAGATTATTATTGTTTATATATTACTGTTCATTATATTATGCATAATATTACATGTGACTGCCTCGCTGCGCGCGCGCGCGTGTGTGTGTGTGTGCGCGCGCGCGTGCGCTCGCGTGTGTTAGTGTGTATGTGTGTACATGGTGAAACACCAAACCAATGTGTCAGGATCATCTGGACAATAAAGATATGTCTTATCCAAGGAGTTTAGAACTACTTTTAATCTCCTTGGTCTTATCTTAACTTACCTTCATTCACCCGCGGGGTCAGTTCTTCAAAGATTAGCCTTGGCGACCAGAGTATCTGAAGATCCCTTTTCACCGCCCCGGGATACAATGGGGTAATCGACTACGGTGTTGTTGTTTTTCATTGATCTTTGGAGTGAGAGAGCGGCGGAGAGACAGAGAGACAGAGAGAAGAGGGCGTTTACCACACCCACTGTACGCAGCGACCGACCACAGCGGACCCCACCTGGAGATTGATTGCTATGGCAGGGATGTTCTCGCTGTTTTTTACGTGACAAAAGGATTTTCGGGTCACCATAGAACACAGTGAAAATGGTTTCCGACCCAGCTTTCGAGGCGGCTAAGATCGGTGATCTGGAAACTTTGAAGAAGCTCCCAGGTGTGACCGAAAGACTTGTCGATGACAACGGAGCTGGTTGTTTACATTTTGCCGCGAGGGGTGGAAGCCTTGTTGTAATTGAGTACCTCATCAAAACGTTAGCTTTCTCAGCATTGAACAGATCAAAAACAGGAGCGAGTGCTCTTCATGATGCAGCAGCTAGAGGCAACACAGCTGTCGTGAAGTGGCTTATTGAGAACTCGGAAATCAAAGTGAACGACCAGGATGGATCAGGTGTCACCCCGATTCATTTGGCGGCGAGATACGGACATTTCTTGACGGTAGAGGTATGTGGAATAGATCTAGTGTACAAGCATTCAGTATGTGTTTTCTTCATGCGTAGGTGCTGGGGTATTGTTTCTGTTTGTTAGGATTGTGAGCTCAGTTTTCTGGTTTGACTTTGACTTTGTAAAGAAAAATATCGTTTCCCTTCGTTGTTGATTGAGCATTGCGACATCACGACTGCTGGAATGTGGCGGGACAGGGCACGGGAACATGAGAAAATTGTCGGTCTTTCTTCTGTTAGCCACACAAGATCTTATGTTTGACCATCCTCCTTGACTCTCATCATAATATATGGAAGTACCTCCTTTAGAACCTATTCCTAACCCTGACCCAAACACTGAACCAAACCCTGAACCAAACCCCCCTGAACCCAAACTTTACCCTAACCCTAACCCTACCCCTACCCCTGCCCTTACACCTACCCCTGCCCTTACACCTACCCCTACCCCTACCCTTACACCTACCCCTAGTCCTCTATTCTACTCTGTCTGGTAGTGGTTGCTCGTTATCGAATTAGTCATCCTCCCCGTATCTAGGCCTATCGAGATCACTGAATAAATCCCCTTTCATTGGATTGTCGTTCAACGGAAAATTTCTTTTGAAGGACAGCATCCAAGACTGTTGTACTAAAGGAAGAGTATCAAAATTACCTGTTAGTAAGCAAGAATCTTAAGATTTCTATTTTTACTTTTGGATGCTGGTATAAAGTACATATAGAGATCTATGAGATCATTTTATGTCAAATTAGGGAAGAGTAGGCCTAGCAATACGAGATTCTTTAAATATATGAATTCCATAACGAGCGACCACTATGAAACAGAGTAGAACAAAGGGGTGGGGATAGGGTGAGGGTTTGGGTCAAAGTTTGGGTTAGGGCTAGGTCTGTTCTATTGTGTTTTTTGGGGTTGTCGCTCGTTATGGAAGTCCTTCCCTTAATTATTCGTCATCCTCAATGGAAGGCTTTTTCACAACTTTACAACATAGAGCTTTTGTTGATTCTCATCATGTGTGTGTGTGCTATTTTTGTTAATGACAGACTGATAGTAGTGATAGACCATCTGGTTCATACAGACTGAGTCACAGGGTTTGTTGCTGGCTGGTGCTCTGGTGTGGTTTGCTTCTTCTTTCCTATCAAACATCTATATATTATTGTCTTTATCTCCCCTCCTTTTTTGTGTTTGTTACTCTCTTGTAAGTAACACTTCTAATCCTCGGCACTTATATTATAACCTTATAATTGTGTTCCAAGCGCCGTAAAACTCTTACTAAAACTGGCTGAGTTTACTGAGTCACAGGTGGCTCTACGTGTAACTTCCCGACCTCTCTCATTGTGCTGCTGGTGACAGGGCAAAGTGCTGGTTCTAACCACACCCTGCCATGGCATTTTTCAGGAAGATCACGTTACGTTTCTTGATATGACTTAGAATTTTTAGTACAGGAGTCAAAACCAGGACGAATGTCTCAAATTACCTTATTGATTGACTTGAGTAATTTTCCGTCCCAAATTCCCTTACAGGGAAATGATGTCAAATTTTGCTTCTAACAGTTCTGCTGTGTTCATGATGAGATACTGTCTCTTCTTAAGACAATTTTGTTATTTGGCCTCCCTCTGTTACTCTATTGCCTGAAGAATAGAGGAAGGTGCAGTAGTTATAAAGGTGGTAGAGAAAGTGAGGAGGACGGGGGGAGGGGCGGTAGGGTATTCCTTAGGCTATACTTGTACGTAATGCTCGTTATTGAATCTTATGAAGTTGTTCATTTTGCTACGTTGTGACATAACATAAATTGCCTTTAGTAGTTACCTCCCCATCTCTCCTCCTTTTGCATCGGCTTATTTTCATTGTCCTCAGTGGCTGTTAGATGAAGCAGATGCAGACATCTCCGTGCGAAGTGCCAACGGCGCCCTCCCGCTCCACTTTGCCGTGTTTGGAGGAGACGTAAACTGTATCAAGATACTCATAGACGAAAACCCCAGGTGAGATTTTTCACTCTCTCTCATATACTCATGATAAATTGCTAATTTGGGTTGTAGTCAGTGAAGTTATATTAGCATTAAAGTTCAGATTTCTGCGTACTTAATTTTCAAAATTTGTACCTTGACTAAACTTGATTTTTTAGATAAAAATCAATCAACCAATGGAAAGCTCAGTTTGATTTTTTTGCATTGAAAATATAATTAAAACATTTTACATAGTTTTGAATTTGAAATCAGTATAAGTAACCCTCAATGGGATGGGTGGCAATGGTTGTGGGGCAATCGGTTATTATCTTGATCTACATTTCAGAAGTTTATGGTTTGAGTTTGAATACGTGTGGGGTCTGAATTATTTTTCTGTTCTTTTTAAAAATTATTTTTCTCCGAGCAGTATCCTGATAGGGTACTAAGCACTGTCTCTTGGAAATGACTGTTTTTTGTGTCTGGTTGACAAGCAAACTTAACATCTGTGACTGAGAGAAGATGCTAGTAGGCTGTTCTCTTTTCTTTCTGACCACTGCAATTTTCTTTTTGTTGACAAATTGATCTATTTCTAGGAACATGTCCTATTTTCTGCTTTTTTTTCAGATTAATTAATATGCAAATGAACAATGGAATCACGCCTCTGTACCTTGCTTGCCAGTCGGGATTCCTTGAAGTTGCAAAATTCCTGGTCAGTCGCAATGCAGCGTCAAAAATCAAAGCATACGATGGGATGTCGTGTCTTCACGCAGCGGCCCAGTTGGGATGTACGGACGTGGTGCAGTGGTTGGTGAGTGCTGGTTGTTAGGGTTGTTGTTGTTGTTGTTGTAGTTGCTGTTGTTGTTGTTGTTGTTGTTGTTGCTGTTGTTGTCCTTCCAGCAACTTGTGGGTTTTTCTGTGGCCCAGTGCCGTTTCGTGATATCTACAAATCTGTGGCCAACTGTTTAGATGCACTTAGCCGAAGTTTGGTAACTTCTGTAGCTTGAGAGTCTTTGAAAACTGAAGAATTACATATTTTTGTGCTTTTAATCTACCTTTCTTCAGTAAAATTCACATGACATTGAAATGTGTTTTTATATATGGACTTAAAAGGTGTTGAGCTAAAAAAATTGGTTTTGATAAAAATTCCCAAACTTGCGGAAAAAAGGCCCTTTTCTTCGATTTCATTATTTTGACAAGCGCCTGATTTCCCCACGATACCTCACAATGATGTCACTACGACCCTGTTCTCAGGTGAAGGAGGATGGCTCCAACCCCAACGACCGGGACTTTGACGGAGCCACTCCGCTGCACTATGCGGCTAGTCGGGGCCACGCCCACCTGGTGTGCTGGATGATGCGGCACGGAGGGTTCAAGGTCACGCTGGACAACCTCGGGGGAAGTCCGCTCCACAACGCGGCAGAGCTCGGGGAGATGCAGGTGAGACCACAATACTTTTATGCTGGGGTGGAAGTTTTTCTTTAAAATATTTCTAATTTGCTTTTGTATATATATATCGTCGGCGGAGAATTCTAACCGTCCAACTCCGATTTCGTAAATTTTACAGGAGAGACAAAAAACTGAATTCAAAGGCTCCTATGGGGATTTACTATCTTTAAATGCGCTAGACTGGAATACATGACTCTACTTTTAAGTATGTAAAACAAAAGTGCCGAAATTTTAGTATTTAAAGTGCTAAACCAGAGTTATACGGATAGACCGCTCAGTTTTGGATTTTTAACCGTCCAAGTGTCGACGAACGAATTGTTCGTTTAGAATTCTCCAACCCGGCGGGGACGCCACGCGCTTCGTTACGTCTAACTCAGTCATCGTGACACGTTAGTGTTACCGAACAACTCGAAATGACTACACCTGCAGTCAATCCAACAGGAAGCCTA
>NW_004797983.1:122510-124904 GCF_000002075.1 Aplysia californica
CACGGAAGTCAGTCGGAATATACGGTTAGAATTTCTCTTTAAAACATGGCTTTTGTTTGTCAAAATTGTTCTAGATTTTAATAGGACGTAGCCATTCGTTATGTCAATCTATTTTGAGGAAAAAAGCAATTCGAGAAAATTTGGAGTTAGACGGTTAGAATTCTCTGCCGACGATATATATATATATACATTTATTGAAATGAATTCTTTGAACTTTCGTTTCTTTCTACGTCTATGGCTGAGTGTGCTGTGAATAGAATTTAGGGATCGTATCTTTAGCTATTTTGCCAGTCCTTGGTTGTTAAACTGTCCGTATTTCATCTTGGACGGAGACTTCCATTGTTTTTATTTTTCTTACAAAGATGTATACAAATATTTGCGTGCTTTTGAGTTCGCTTTCTGTCATGACTAATAATATTATGTTTGTTTTTTGACAGGGTTACTTGATATTTGCATGTGTTTTAGTTCACTTTCATTCTGTAACATTCGGCTGAATATGTGGACTTTTGGTGGGCATGTTGGTGTGATCTGTGTCTTTTTTGTTTTAATGGGTTGTTGGTGGGCTACTTAGTGTGGTCTCCCTCCTCTTCTTCTTTCCAATGCTGCTGTCATCTTGTTCTGATCATGGGGGGTTGTGTCAGGTATAATGTTACTGACTAGCCTCTTACTCTAACTCCGAGTGGGTGGTTTGGGGGCGCCCTAGTGTGTTTTGTTTTGTTTTTTCTGATCAAACATCTACCATCATTTTCTCTCTTCCTTCTTTTCATCGTGTGTTACTCTCTACTAGCACCTTTAATCTTTGGCTCTTATGACCTATTTCTGCTCCAACTGCTGCAAAATGTTTACCAAAACTAAAACCCTTCACTTGGACCTCACTGTATTTCTGCCAACAACCCCTCCGTGTGTGTTTTGTTTTAGTTTGCTGCAGCATGTCCCCGAGACTCACCTCTGTTTTTTTGTTTGCATGCTATAGGGGTCAGCGGTGAGTGTGTTGGTGTGCCGTTTCTGTGTTGTTTTCATGTCACGTATGTGAAGCATGCTGACAAAATGAGTTACTTCTCAGATTCAAGCCTTATAAAATTGAAATAGATACATTACGCTTATAGGTGAAGTTTTCACATTTTAGAAGTATGAAATGATAAAAAGCATGTTATACTTAAAGAATGTGGCGTCAATAGAAAATCTACAAATTTGATCCTTGTGTCGATTTTGGCCAATATCTCCATTTGTGGATTGTGAGAAGTGACTCATTTTGTCAGCAGGTCTCACATATATGGTTTTTGTGTCATGTATGGTCTTCGTGTCAGGTAGAATAGAATATCTCTCAGCACAGTTTGTTCTTTCCTGAATTAGTTTTCGTTTTCTAAAGGCACCACCGATGTTGGAGTCATTTGCAAAGAACTTTGTGTGTCAGTCGCTCCTGTCTGTTGTTGTTGAAGCCCTTCTGTGAGTTTTGGACACTAGTTTGCCCTTAGTTTATTGACGGCTTAGCATAAGACTCTGCCATACGATATTTGAAATATGATGTGTGACGGATTCTTGCACTTAAGTAGTGGATCAGTGAGTATAATTTATAATAATTTAGATATAGTGGTGAAGATGGTGGTAGTGGTGATGGTGGTGTTGGTGGCATTGGTGACGATGGTGGTGATAGTGATGGTGTTGGTGGTGGTGGTGTTCTCAGCTCCGTCTTCTTCTTCTCAGTGCGTTATTGTTGTAGTCTGATCCTGATGGTGTACAGCAATTTTTGTTGTGCTTTTCGCTGTAGTCAGAAGACAAATGTAGTTGTAGTAATTACGTTGAACTTTTCTTGCTGTACTGTATGGTTGAGAATCTTTTCTTGCCATCAGATCGCGACCTCAGGGCTTTCTTGTCCTGTTTCCATTTTTAATAACACAGAAACCAGTTCATAACAAAGAGTGAGCATAAGAAGAAGTCACATTTTCCCTGTTAACAAAATGCAAAAATGGTGATAGGATAAGAAAGCACCGAGGTCGTGAGATGTTATGTTGTCTGTACCTCGGCGAGCGAGAGGCGGAGTCAGATGTTTGCACCACTTTCTCTCACTTTCAACGAATCTGTGCACAAGTCAAAGGAGAAATGTTCTCGACAAATGCTTTGGTCATAATCAGACATTGAGGAATGGACTATTATTACTGTTGTTATTATTATAACTGTTGTTAAAATGATTAGATCAATATGTCTATTGCTTCGTGTCTCCTCGTCTCCTCCTGGCTAGATCGCCAAATGTCCTTCCTGGTGGTAGATCCTACACCACTCTACTCCTGTGTCGTAGGCAGTGGGTGACACACACACACACACACACACACACACACACACTCACACACTCACACACACACACACACACACACACACACTCACACACACAGAGAG
>NW_004797983.1:126899-127969 GCF_000002075.1 Aplysia californica
GAAGGGGGGAGGGGGTAGTCGGAAGGTTCCTCGCTAAAAGTCGCATGACGTCAGACTCTCAAACGGAAGCAAGTTTGTCACAGGCCCACCCCCACCCCGCCTCCACTGTGCCCTGCCTGATGGAAGTTATCACTGACACTCTCAAAAAGAGTAAATGAATCATTGATTGATTGTAAGAATTGAATTTTATTTTTCAACTGTTTTAACGAAAGAACATACATTGTTGAAATTTTACAGAGTAATTTGCTTTGATTTGCATACAAAAAGGAAGAAATATTGAACAACACAAGCTGAATTGACATTTTAGAGGGAGTATCTCTAATCCACCAATTTGAAGGTGGGGAATATAAAACTTAAGTTACAACTACAGTGTTAAAGTGATGTAATTATGACTGTCATCGATACTCAAATACTTGAATGAAATTGTGACAAATTGGGCAGCCCCCCCCCCCTCTCAAACGCACATCGGTGATCATGGTTCTCCATTCATTCCTTATGGGATATTCTCAAAAAAGCTACGTTTCCCTGATTTTTCCCTGCTACCCATTTGTTTAGGTTCCCTAAGTAGGTTGCTCTGGGCCTACCCCTGCCTCGTTTGTCTTCAATTTTGCCAGTGTCAAGAATATATAATATATTCGTGGCGAATAGAGATTAAGGAGTCTGATTCCCCTCAAAGTAAGCTTAGACTTTGGCGTATGTAGATTGAACCAGTATACATGCTCATGTATTCCATGTTCGTAATATATACCGGAAATGTACTTTACATATTATATTGGCGTCCAAGTGGGTGGCTGGCGGGTGCTCTGGTGGGGTTTGCTCCTCATTTCCTATCCAACATCGATCATCCTGATCTTTTTTGTTTTTGTTACTCTCTTGTAACACCTCTATTCTTCGGCAATTATAGGATCATAGTGTGTTGTAAATGCCGTAAAACTCTTCCCAAAACTAAACTTACCCAAAACGAACAAGGAAACTCGATACATTTATTTGGCCACGTATGATGTAACCTTTTCCCAGAAGGTCATCCTCCCTCCTGATCGACCGCGCCCTTACTCTGTTCTACTGCTTGC
>NW_004797983.1:129424-131514 GCF_000002075.1 Aplysia californica
TATATATATATATTCGATAGACATTTCTCCTCACTATGGAATCGAACTCTGGTCTCCTGTTGCTTACTTCTCTACTCGTTCGTGCTTTCTGTTCCTCAACTAAACTGAGTGAGTGATTGAGTGAGTGATTGAGTGAGTGATTGAATGAGTGATTGAGTGAGTGATTGAGTGAGTGATTGAGTGAGTGATTGAGTGAGTGATTGAGTGAGTGAGTGAGTGATTGAGTGAGTGAGTGAGTGAGTGAGTGAGTGAGTGAGTGAGTGAGTGAGTGAGTGAGTGGGTGGGTGGTTGGAGAGCGCTTCTGGTAGGTCCTACTTCTCTACTTTCTGTCTGTTGTTTCTGTCTGTCTGTCTTCCTTTTCCCCTGCACTAAATGACCATTATTGTGTCCATGTGCTTCTCTTTACTCAAATAAACAAATAAATATATCACACTTATTTCTCCTCCTTCTTTTTTGCGTGTACGTGACTCTCTTGTAACACCTCTAATCTCCGACACTTGTGTGTCCTAATTGTGTTGCAAATACCGTAAAACTCTTACTTTACTAAAACTAAAACTGAACTAAATGAATTCTATTCCGCGTGAGTTATCTGTGACAGGCCACCCCTTTATTGACCTAAAACGTGTCGGTGTGGGCGTAGAAAGCTTTCACCACATCAGAAGATGCGCGCACCGAGTGACCGCGGGTTTGTGAACGTGTTTCTCTGTTGTACTCCAACTGTTGACAAGACGCACTGGGTGCAGATACAACCTTCTCACAGTCGAGGCACGACTCCCTGGCCTCGCGGCGAGAAACGCCTATCTCACACTTTGACCAGAAACAAATAAGGAAAAAAATAAAATCGAGAATGTCAGATGTTTTGGTGGGCGGGTGGAAGGTGCTCTGGTGTGTTTTGTTCCTTCCCTACCCAACAGCCATCTTCCTTTTCTCTCCTCCCTCTGTTTTTTGTTTGTTTTATAAGTTTCTCTTTTATGATACTTCTACTTTTCAATATACTGGAATTACTTTTTTAAAATATTTATTTAGTGACTTGAGACCCTTGGTGCGGGTGATTGGAGGGTGTCACGGGAAAGTCTTTTACTTCTTTTCTTTCTCTCTGTCGTTACCATCTGTCTGTCTGTCTGTCTGTCTGTCTGTCTGTCTGTCTGTCTGTCTGTCTGTCTGTCTGTCTGTCTGTCCCTTTCCCAGCTCTAAATGACCATTATTTTGTCGATGTGCTTCTCTTTACTCAAACAAACAAAGAAAAGAACCTTTGGTGACAAATAACATGCCTTTGATCTCGAGAGAAAACAAATAAATAAGTCAATAAATGAATCAATCAATCGGTCAATAAGTAGATGAATTAATAAGTCAGTTTATTAATATATCAATACATAAGATGAAATAGTCAATAAATACAATTAAGTACTAAAATCAAGTAAAATTATAGAATGAAATAGTATAATTAAATGAAATAAAATGAAATAAAATAAGTAAAAATAAAATTTCAACCCCCCCCCAACCCTACTGTAAAAAGCCCGAACTTTGTGACTTACTCTGTTCTTGGGCCGGTAGAGACGTGTGCCTTGACAAGCCGCGAAGACAGCAGAGAGCGGGGGTCCGTGAGCTAACACGCACGGTCGGGGGGACAAACACACAGGCAAACAAACAGACGAGCGGACGGACAGTGGAGCAAACAGGCAGCCGGCGAGGAGAGCTGACAGAGGGGCCCGTGTCTTGTGGTTTGTGTTTTGGCTCACACCCTCTGACCGCCCACAAGATGGGGAGATGGGCAAGTTAGGTCATACCCCCCGGGTCAGTGCCACTGACTGTAGTGTCTTTAGGCCATTTCCAAAGGGGGGACAATTTTCGTTGGGGCATAGTAGAATTGTATATGGGCTGATTCATCATGTCACGCTCATAACTGTGCCTGATCTACAACAGGGAACTGCTGCTTTTTCTTTCCTCATCCTTACTACTATCATTTCCTCTACTTCTTTTGTATGTTTGTCACTCTCTTGTGACCCGCTATTTCCGGGGTGCCTTGATAGTCGAAGCAGACTTTGTGCTGTTGAAGCTAGAGAGGTGAGCAGAGTAAGTCTGATTCCCTG
>NW_004797983.1:131845-133234 GCF_000002075.1 Aplysia californica
GGGGTTGGGGGGGGAGGGGCTGAATAACTCTTAATTCCAATTTCTTAGAGCCTTGAGATTTTCAATACATGTACATGTATATATGTATAGAATATAACGATCCGGATTTGTTTTTATCTAGCTACAGTATAACACGGATAGCTCGAATTGGTCGGGACCGGCCTCGGTAGTTCCAGGGATCGGTAGTTCCAGGGATCGGTAGTTTGAGGGATGGGTAGTTCCAGGGATGGGTAGTTCCAGGGATGGGTAGTTTCAGGGATGGGTAGTTCCAGGGATGGTTAGTTCCAGGGATGGGTAGTTCCAGGGATGGGTAGTTCCAGGGATCGGTAGTTCCAGGGATCGGTAGTTCCAGGGATGGGTAGTTCCAGGGATCGGTAGTTCCAGGGATATCTTACAAAGATAAAGAAGGAAAAAAGGGACCTTAGGCACAGTTCGACAGATACGTGATTTCAAGTCTTCTGTGTTCGACCTATCCGTGTTATACTGTATTATCTCAACCTTATGATCTATCTCCCTGGTTCTTTCAAACGAACCTTGATCAGAGTCCTACTTTTGACGTGTTGTCCAAATCTTTCTCAGACACAAAGCAACTTTCTATGTAATGACAGTTTTGTTGGAAGATCTCCCAATTACGCCCTGATTTAAACCAGACTGAGTGGATGGTTGGCGGGTGCTCTGGTGTGGTCTGCACCTTCTTTTTTTATTATCCAACATCTATATGTCGTCCTTATTGCTCCTCGATCCTTCTTTTTTGTGTTTGTTATTCTCTAGTAAAATATCTGAAGTATGTATTTGTTTGACTTAAATTGTATTGCAAACCCCGCAAAACGCCTACTACACAAAGAACGATAACTCGCCTGGGTGTATCTCAAAACCGCAGTCTCAAACAGTCACAGTGGGCAGCAAGACATGACATGAGGCTTCACGAAGTAAACATGATGAAACCAAGAGAGAAGCCTGCAAGCTGTGCACATCCACGAATAGATTATATAGCCTATGTATGAAGCTTTGAAAGAATGCTGACAATACGAGAATCTTTCCTCTACCAAACATTATGTTATCAACAGATATCATGAAGCTTTGAAAGTATGCTGACAATACGATACACTCTCCTCTACCACACATAATGTTCTCAACAGATATCATGAAGGTTTGAAAGTATGCTGACAATACGATCGACTCTCCTCTACCACACATAATGTTCTCAGTGGCCACAGTAGTAGTCACTCATCATCGTGACATCCTCCTTCTGTTTGGCTTGTGGAGAACTGTGCTTCTCTGTGGATGTATTGGTCATCTCTTCAGACTTTGGCGGGCGAACTGTTGTTGTTGTTGTTGTTGTTATTATCATTATTTTTTATGGTTATTATTATTATTATTACTATTATC
>NW_004797983.1:136651-139135 GCF_000002075.1 Aplysia californica
CGTGCTCACTTCAAAGTACACCTTTACAAACATAGACAAAGACACACACACACACACACACACACACACACACACACACACACACACACACACACACACACACACACACACACACACACACACACACAGGCGGGCGCTGTGGACGGGCGTGTCAAGACTTTCTCCTTTCACAAATCTTGAATGTATATATATATATAATGTCAATCTTGTATATTATGTAAAGTAAATCTTGTATGTAATGAGGACGCGGAAAAGAGTGACTGCAGGATTTACCGCCACCTAAATCGATATTTCATGTAGCGGTTTATAGTCCCTCTCCTGTTACCTACGTGTATATTGGGGCAATCAAACAGGGCGAGGGAGGACTCCCAAGGACTTTCTGCTTTTTCCCCGGGCTGAAGGACAATATCTGCGTCTGCCGAAGAAATTGATTAAGTGTGCTGTACCCAAAGTGTGCTGTACCCAAAGTGTGCTGTACCCAAAGTGTGCTGTACCCAAAGTGTGCTGTACCCAAAGTGTGTATACCCAAAGTGTGCTGTACCCAAAGTGTGCTGTACCCAAAGTGTATACCCTAAGCCATTGTTTGCGCCTCACGACTGCATTAAGGGTCACTTTTCTGGGGTCAGTAAGTGTAGTGGGTGGTTGGTGGGTGCTCTGGTGTGGTTTGTTCCTTCTTTCCCGTCAAACATCTAGATCTCTAGATCTCTCTTCTTCCTTTTGTTGCTCTCAAGCAACACCTCCGGTTTTTTACACTTATCATATGACCTGTTTGTGCTGCAACGTCTGTGCCTCTGGACCAAGTAAAAAAAACCTGGGGGTTACTGTTTGGACCTATAATTTTATATTTTGCAGTTAGTTAGGTTTGAAATTTTCTTGAAAATAATTGATTTGCGGCAGTTTGTGCGATCTGCAGCAAACAATACGCAGTTTGGCACCCCCCCCACGAAAGCAGTGCAACTGTGTGCGGGAGTACGTCTCCGAATAGTTCCTGGGTGCTCACCGGAGACGTCTCCGAATATCTTCTGCCGGCCCTGAGATGATGATGGTGCGCACGCCCATGCAAAAAGCTCTCCATCATCTTCCTGGCAGAGTTTGTTCCCCGAGTGTTGAGCATGGCTTCCCACTGCTGCAGCCCATGTTTAGGAATACCACCCTATCATTCGCTGCTACTATCCACTTGTCATATGCCGCATGCCATGCGATATCGATCTTGCATGAAGGTAGTCTAATCAATTGATTGAAGTTTGTGGGTGGTTGGAGGGCTCTCTGGAGTGGTTTGCTCCTTCTTTTCTCCCCAACTTCTATCGTCCTCTCTATCTGAGACTACCTCTCTTCCTTCTGTTTTCCCCTCTCTGTGGTACTCTGCTGTAGCTTTTCTTCTATTCTTCGGCGCACTCAGGACTTATCCGTGTTGCAAATGCCGTAAAACGCTTACTAAATCTAAAATATCGTCTCTCTACCAACCTCACGGCGACGAAAGAGGCGTTGTCCGTTGTTAAATCAATATACCACACCGCAGCTCCTTCACCGAGTGATTTACATATATTAGCATCGGGCGGGATGGTAGTCACGTATGTATGTATGTATGTACGACATTGAAGCGCTCAAGTTTGTCAGCTTTTTTGTGTCTTTCTTTGTATCTAGACTGATGTCCTTTGTATCAACTCTGGTGTCGTTTGCATCAATATCAGTATCTTTTTTGTATCAAGACTGATGTCCGTTGTACCAATACCAATATATCTTTTTGTATGTACACCAATGACTTTGTATCAATATCAATATTTGTTTGTATCTACACCGTTAGCTAGCGTTTGTATGAAGATTGATGTCCTTTCTTTCAAAACCAATATCTGTTTGTATCTAGATCAATGTCCTCTTGTATGAGCGCCACTGTGGTTTGTATCTAGATCAATGTCCTCTTGTATGAGCGCCAGTGTGGTTTGTATCTAGATCAATGTCCTCTTGTATGAGCGCCAGTGTGGTTTGTATCTAGATCAATGTCCTCTTGTATGAGCGCCACTGTGGTTTGTATCTAGATCAATGTCCTCTTGTATGAGCGCCACTGTGGTTTGTGAGGAGTTAACTCTATGCGACAGATGGGACCAGGGAGGGAACAATGAGGGAGTAGATGTCTGTGTTTGCTCCTACCTCGCCCCGGCGACACTTGGCTACCTTAGGGCCACAAAGTTCTATCCGACACGTTTGGCCGTTATGAGTTACTGAAACCATGAGGTCAGGAACAAAATGCTCTATCTGCTCTGTCAAAATCGTGCCATTATTCGGAGTCGTTATCAATATTTATGATTATATTCAAATAGTTGCATTCGAAAAAGCTTAACATGTTGCGAAACTCAAAATTGCTAATGTCAAATCTGTCCAAACTAGGTACTGAGCACATAGAACTTTGTCATTCCAGGGTAGTGATTTGTTCAGGAGAATAGTTATAGGGACATCTGTTTGTTCTATGAGAGAGAGAGAAAAGGG